>NC_064627.1:909334330-909637361 GCF_023864275.1 Schistocerca cancellata | reverse complement strand
AGAATTACAATGTCAACCTCAAAGTTTTTATTTCTTCTCCATGGATTTTAATACCTACTCCGAATTTTTCTTTTGTTTCCTTTACTGCTTGCTCAATAGAACACCAGTTTTCTTTCTCCTGATAATGACATCCTCTTGAGTAGTCCCCGCCTGGAGATCCGAATGGGGGACTATTTTACCTTTGGAATATTTTACCCAAGAGGACGCCATCACATTTAATCATACAGTAAAGCTGCATGCCCTCGGGAAAAATTACGGCTGTAGTTTCCCCTTGCTTTCAGCCGTTCGCAGTACCAGCACAGCAAGGCCGTTTTTGTTATTGTTACAAGGCCAGATCAGTCAATCATCCAGACTGTTGCCCCTGCAACTACTGAAAAGGCTGCTGCCCCTCTTCAGGAACCACATGTTTGTCTGGCCTCTCAACAGATACCCCTCCATTGTGGTTGTACCTACGGTACGGCTATCTGTATCGCTGAGGCACGCAAGCCTCCCCACCAACGGCAAGGTCCATGGTTCATGGGGGGGATGCACGTCTTACATTTTATTTTATTGATACTCTCAGTTCACTGTTCTCCATAAGTCATTTCTTCTGTGTTACTGCAAAACTCTTATATTGTCTTGTTGATTGTGAGGTATCACACTGTCGGGTTCTTTGTAAAACCCATTCATCATCTTTATCATTAGAAAACGTTTTGTGTTTCAAATCATAGTCACCTTGTAGGTTAGGGAAGCATATCTGTGAATAACTTCTCAAACAAATCAATGTAATGTGTACTTGTGATGTTAGGAAAAGGGTAGATTGCTATTCACTGTAAAGGTGACCTGCTGAGTTGCAGATGGGCACAATGGAAAAACTGTTACACATTATATCTTTCAGCCAAAGCCTTCTTCTTGTGTTCTTTGCTGTGCTACTGTGTAAGTGTCTTTTCGTTGTGCTAGTCTGCAACTCGATGTGTCATCTTTACGGTAAGTAGTAGTCGTATCCTCCTAACAGTGTTGATATTCCAAACTGAAGTTTCCATTGTTTCATGTAGGTTTGTTGTAGGAAAGTTCTGGTAAAATGCAAATGTATGTTTGATAGTTGTGACACAGACGGTGGGTTGCACTGCTGCTTGTGAAGCTATTAGGTAAAATGTAAATATATATTTGATAGTTGTGACACAGACGGTGGGTTGCAGTGCTGCTTGTTAAACTATTGGATCCTGCCCCATGCCCTGCAAACATTTGCCTTCGGTCTGTAAATTCTGACTATTTAGAAAAAAACTTCCATATATAATACTTTACCAGGACATGTGAAGTGCATGACACCACATATTATGTTAGGATTTCTTCTTATTCCAATTGTGTATGGACCGTGGGAACATGACGGCATAAATGCCTCATCTTCACGGCCCCTGTGGGAACGTTGTTTATGGGGGCAAGGAATATCTCTTAAGTTCCTCAGTTAATACTTGTTCTTAAATCTCAAAGTAGATTTACTCAGTATATTTGGTGACTTTCTTCAAGAGGCCACCAAATCAGGTTTTCCAACATATCTGTGACACACATTCATGAGTCAGACTAACCTGTAATCATTTGTATTGCTCTTCTTTGTATACATTCAGTATCTCCTGTTAGTCCTGTGGGGTATGGATCCCTCACGCCTGAGCATCGTTATGAGGTGGGAAAAACAAGTTAATTATAAACTGTCTCCTTTGTTGACTGCATTTTCCCAGTCGACATCTACATGATTACTCTGCAGTTCACAGTTAAGTGCCAGGCAAAGGGTGCATCGAACTACCTTCGGACTATTTCTCAATGACCCCACTCTCAAACAGTGCTTCGGAAAATGAACACTTAAATCTTTCCTTTCGATCTCTGATTTCTCTTCTTTTATTACAATGATCATTTCTACTTACGTACATGGGTGCGAAAAAAATATTTTTGCGTTCAGAGCGGAAAGTTGGTGATAGGAATTTCATGAGAAGATCATGCTGCAATGAAAAACATCTTTGTTTTAATGATTTCCACTGCAATCTGCATATCATATCCGTGGAACTCAGTCTCCTATATTGCGATAATACAGGGTGACACAGAAAAATGGGAACATTTTGACAATCCAGTAAAACTAGAAGTGATGAAGGAAAGAAAATGCATTCATAGTAATTGAAACCTTATAGCTTTGCCATTTACGAAACACTGATGGCATTTATCATTTTTTAAAAAATTACATCCTTTAGATGGCATCATCCTGTACCAATACGTTCGTGAAATCTGCTGTTGAGATTCCTCATTGACTACAGCAAGATCTCAGCTGTGATACTGTGAATTGGATCCCAAATTCTCTGTTTTAACTCGTTCAGGGTTCTTGGTTGAGTAATGTAGATTTGATCTTGAGGTAGCTCCCCACAAGAAAAAAATCGCAAATGGATAAATCTGTCGATCTAGGGGTCAGGGAACAATTCTCGCACATATGCCATTGATTGCCCTGCAGTGTGTGATGTTGCTCCATCCTGTTGAAACCAGGCTTCGTGAATGTTTGGAAAGTTGTCCAATGCAGGTGTAATGAAAGTTCGTAACATCTCCACGTAACAATCGGCATTGACAGTTATTGTGTTTCCCTGTCTATTTGCGAAAAAATATGGTTTGATAATCCCATTTGATGAAACACCACACCATACTGTCACTTTACTAGCATGTAAATGGCGCTCATTAATGTCATTAGGATTTGTGTTTGCGCAGTAATAGTAGTTCTGTTTGTCCACATAACATGCGAGATGAAAATGTGCCTCATCTGACATACACAACTTGTTTAGAAATTCATCATCATTGTTTATTTTAGTTATCATCTGTTGACAGAATCCTGGTCATAACCGGTAATCACTGTCCTTCAATTGGTGCATCATCTGTAGTTTGTACAGATGACATTTTAAATCAAGATGAAGAATTCTGCAAACACTCTCCCGGGACATTCCAACCACTGCTGCTTTCTTACGAATTGAACGCTGTGGGCTCTGTAAGACGGACTCGCGTACAACATCAATGTTCGCTGGAGAACGTACACTTCTTGGTTGTCCTGTTGGTTTCTTCTTGAGGACAGATCCAGTCTCTTCAAAGTTATTAATCCAACATTTTATCGCATGTTTCGACAGAATGATATCATGACGTCCTAAATTGTAAAAACATCGAAACTCCCTCTGTGCTGCTACCAGACTATCTTTGTTTTTATAAAACTTTTTATGGCTAATGACACTGTTGCCTGTTCCACTGATCCATGATTACTGAAATGGCGGACTGTTTATTCACGAACTGTCATGAACCCGCAGTGCTGCCACCTGCCCATGGCTGCCACTACTCATTTCAAACATACCCATTATTCTGTGTCACCCTGTACTAAATGAGCTGCCCTTCTTTGACCTTTTTTGGTATCCTCCATCAGTTCTACCTGTTGCAGATCCCACACTTTTTAGCAATACTCCAGAAGAGGATGGAATAGTGTAGTGTAGGCAATATGCATTATCTTAGTGTTTTGGCAATAATTCCCAGTCTTTGGTTTGCTTTCTCACAACATTATCTATGTCGTCATTCCAATTTAAGTTTTATGTAATTGTTATTTCTTGAGTATTTAGTGGAATTCACAGCCTTTAAATTTATATGATTTATTGTGTAGCTGAAATTTAGCAAACTCCTTTAAGTACTCATGTGACAGTCTTCACACTTCATTTAGAGTCAATAGCCACTTTTTGCACGATACAGACATTTGTCTAAATCATTTTGCATTTGGTTTTGATCCTCTGATGATGACTTTACGAGATAAGTGACAGCATCATTTGCAAACACTCTATCCTATCAATGAACAGAAGTCTACTACCTACAACTGAGCCTATATCAGAAAATATTACATTTTTTCATTATGTGAAGTGCACAATATTTCATTTCCGAACATTTTAAACAAGTTGCCAGTCTTTACACCACTTTAGACCATTGTCAAGACCTGATTGGGTATTTGTGTTGTTTTATTCAGATAGTATGGTAGATCATTACAGATACCTGCATTATCTTAAAAAGGATTACATGTGGCATCCTCCATACCGAGAGATCCTCAATCCAGCCACAAATTTTGTGTGATACCCCCCTATAACTGTACTTTTGATGATAAGTGTAGGTGTGGTACTAGCACAAATGCTTTTCGGAAGTCAAGAAATACTGTATCCATATGATTTCTTTGATCCATAGTTTCTTGGGGAGTTATTTGTAGAAAGTGCAGGTTGGGTTGCACATGACCAATGTTTTTAGAACCCACAATGTTTAGTGTGGAGGAGATAATGCTGTTTGAGATCAGAGTAAGTTTTGGGATTCTATAATGGTAGTCTGTCAGGGAGATTGGACGATAGTTTTATGGATCCTATCTGCTATCCTTATTGTACCCAAGTGTGACTGGTACTTTCTTTCAAGTACTGGACACTGATTTTTGTTAGAGGCATCTACAGTATGTTATAATTAAAATGAGAGCTAATTCCACTGAAATTCTGTATAGAATTATCAGGGAGTTCATCAGGCCCTGGACTAAACACTAAATAGTGTTTGCTGTTTCTCAATGCAACTATAACCAATATCTGTACCACTCATCCTTACAGTGGTATGGAAAGTAAACTGAGGCAATACATCTGTCCTATGCTTAATAAAGGAATATCTGAAAATGGAGCCCAGCATTCCTGAGTTTTGTTTTTCCACCGTCAGTTTCACTACCTGTTTCATTCTTAAGTCTCTGGTGTCTTTGACATTCATCATCATCATCATCATCATTTAAGACTGATTATGCCTTTCAGCGTTCAGTCTGGAGCATAGCCCCCCTTATACAGTTCCTCCATGATCCCCTATTCAGTGCTAACATTGATGCCTCTTCTGATGTTAAACCTATTACTTCAAAATCATTCTTAACCGAATCCAGGTACCTTCTCCTCGGTCTGCCCCGACTCCTCCTACCCACTACTGCTGAATCCATGAGTGTTGTGACATTCATTTGACCAGAATTTCTTTGGGTTTTGTGAGAGATCTTTCAATAAGGTACTGATGTGGTGGTCGTTGAAGGCTTCACATGTTCCTTTTCTGTTAGCCAATCATGTTTCATACAGCATCTATCTATAGCCCTATGTTTTGGTTTACACCTGTTTTACAGAAGTCAGTGTTTCATTAGAAGTTTCCTTATAATGGTTATATACCTTGGAGTATTTCTCCCATCGTAAATGTGAATTATTGTAGCACCATGCCCACTGGCAAATGTTTTGAGATCCTGTTTTAGGTAAGACATGATTGCCTCTTTATTTCAGCCTATTGAACATGTAAATATTCCTACTAGTTTTAGCTATTCCTTGTACTTTAGTAATCAGTATTCCTACTTGTTTTAGATGTTGTGCTTTAGTATCAGCAAGAGAGCTAGTATTCCTAATTGTTTTAGGTGTTCTGTGTGTTTTAGTAATCATTGTTGTGACAACTACCTGTGTCACTGATATCAGTTTCATTAGGGGCATCCTCAAAGAGGTCAGATCTATTTGTTGCAATTATGTCTGTTATATTCCCATCATGAGCAGGCTTCGTAGCTATTTGTTCTAGGTGGTTCCCAGAGAAGGTGTTTAGTAATTCTTTTGTGGAAAGTCATGTCACATCCACAACTTACAAAACTGTAACTATCCCAATTGATTATTGAATTATTAATGTCTTCTCCAATTTGATAGAGAAACATGTGTACTAACAAACTGAGATTTTCTGTAAACTACTTGGTGGTATCTGGGGGTGACTCTAGTGATCGGTAGAAAGACCCAGTTTTAACTTTATGCCCACTCTTGATACTGATTGTGGGCCAAACAGTATCACATGCAACTTCTCTTTGTTGGTCAATTTGGTTTTATTGTCTATTGTGGCAAATCCATCACCCATTTTGCATAAGCCAATCCTTCCATATAAACTTACTTTCCCAAAAAATCTCACTTCTGTTGATTTAGATTTTTAGCCATACCTCTCTAATTAGTGTTGTATGACCTCCACCTCCTTTTAGGATTGCTTCTAAGTCTGAGACTTTGTTGCATATGCTTAGTAACTGTTGCTTATTCCACTGTGACCATTATTTTGCTTGTGAGAAGCTAGATTAAGAATTAACACAGTCATCTGAATGTTACTAAATGTCTAATCAAATTTAAATGTTGGACTTACTAATTATATCTTCACTTCTAGCTCACAGGTCCCGGCGACAAAAAGCGGATCGTAATGGTCGTCTCGCTGCACTTGAAAAACTGAAACAGTTGAAAGGAAGCAAAAACAAATATGAAGTGGAGGACTTTGAAAATGTGTATGAGGAAGTGGATGAAAAGGAATATTCGAAGAAAGTGCTGGAACGTCAGGTTGATGACTGGATTGTTGATGACGGTAATATTTACGTAAAAATCTCACCTAAGGACTTCTGGATTTCAGTCATTGTGTTCTACTTCTTAAAGAGATTGTTCTTATCATGTATGGTAATGTGTTTTTTTAATAAAGTATGGTATGGTTTTTTTTTTTTTTTTTTTAACCTAAAAACTTTTTCTTTGTAGATGGCAGTGGATATGTTGAGGATGGTCGTGAAATATTTGATGATGACCTTGATGATGAATCAATTACTTCAGCTTCACGACAGAAAAACAGCTACAGTGGGAAACACGTTAAGAAATCAAATAGTAAAAATGATGCGAAGAAAAACGGTGATGGGTCAGCGAGTATTCGCAATATGCTTATGAACATGCCATCACGAAAGAGGAAAAGAGAAGCAAATGTGAAATTGGATGATGATGATATCCTAGGTGACATTATGCAGGAGTTACATGGTAATAACAGCATCAGCAAAAAACAGTCATTAGACACAGGATTATCTCCACAGTAAGTAATTTTATTACCGATCATATATTAAAGGTTCTTAAGATATATATATCTTGTAACTAATTTGATTAAATCCAACGTTTCTTTTATGGTGGCAAAAGAGAGTTCATTACATGTCTTTAATAACGGGCAGTTGTAATTTTAATAAGAATCCAAATTTTTAAATCAGAATTTCAGTCATTTAGGAGTGAAGGAGACCACTTGCTGAATAGTAGAAGCATTGAGTTGTCAACAGGCACTCCAAGCAAAAAAAGAATAAAAACACAGAACACACAGGGCTAGGACTGCAGTGCAGCAGTCAGACGGTGGAGAGTGGTTGTACCTCGGGGCGGGGGGGGGGGGGGGAGGAGGATTAGAAAGAGGCAGAAAGTGGGAGGAGGGGTTAGGGAGGGATTGCTAACAACTTGAAGGAAGATGGCAGGTGCGTGGCATAGGATCGTGCGAGGGAGAGGCAGGAGCTGCACGTACGCGAGCCAACGAGTTCATGGAGGGCAAGATGATGTGGAGTGTGGATTGGGAAGGGATGACAGGACAGAGGAAAGGGGAGAATGTTTGGTAGAGGTGTGAATGCAGTGGCTTAGTGGAGATTGAGTTCAGGAGGATAATGAGAGCGAAGGATGTGTTGCAAGGATAACTGTCATCTACTACATAATTCAGGAGGGGGGGGGGGGGGGGCTCCAAGTGGCATGCTGTGATGAAAGTGCAGCAAGGTTGGTATAAGACATGGGTGCTGTCACAGGTGGTTCTGCTTATTATGGGGGTAACCCTTTGTCAGGACTACATTAGGATATGCTGGGTCGGTGAATTGGCAGATTTTGCACCTGGGTCTTCCACAGGGGTATGACCTGTGTGGCCAGGAGTTAGGAGTGGGAGTGACATACGGCTGGACCAAGATGTTGTGTAGGTTGGGTGGGCAGCAGAATACTTCTTTAGGATGGGTGGGAAGGATTGTGGGTTGGATGCCCCTCATTTCTGGTCATGATCTTAGATTGTCATAGTGCTGGCTAAGGGCATGGTTTAATTGCTCCACTCCGGTGCGATGTTGAGAGGGGTGTTCCTTAGCATTTGGTTCTTCAGGGTGGTGAGAGGTTTAACAGTGGTGAAGATATGGAGCAGGAAATCTATTTGCAGGCTATAATTTGGGTGATAGTGTCTGCCTGTGAAGACCTATGTGAGACCTTCAGCATACGGGGCAAACTTATAAATCTGTATTCTCGAGTAAACCAGCAGCCTTTTTATATGGTCACGAGAACCTTTTTATATGGTTACGAGAAACTGAATTAGTGACATCTGTTGCATTGGAGAGTAAGTGCTCCTGTCACTGTGGCAAATGAAGTCGTTCAGTATGTTGTGTCTGTGAAACCTTGTACTTCTGTTGTCATTACAGAAGAATGCATCACTACTGGTTTGCAGGTATTGGGTTATTCATGGACATGTGTCAAAGGTGTACTTGTGTGCCTTGATTTGGGGAAACTGCTTCTGCCAGTCTACTGCTCTGGAGAGAGATAGGTATTCTCATATGGGTGGTGGTGGTGGTGGTGGTGGTGGTGGTGTGGGATGAAATGGATCTGTGATAATGTCTGCCATCACCCCTCACTGGAAAGTCATATGTGAATCCATTGTCTGATTTGCTACATCCACTTGCTTGCCTACAACATTGTGCAGGTGAGTAGGATGCTTAGAAAATTGAATGGTGTCAGGATCACCAGATGTGGGGTTATTTTGCTCCTTTCCCTCCCACTCCATCTATGATTCTGTGATCTTGTTCCTAATGAGCTCATCTGGGATATAATTGAGTAAGTTGTGTGCTCACTGGTCCTAGATTTTGCCAGTCCCATTAAGTTGTGGGTGGCAGTTGAATGATGACAGATAAAGATGGGTCCTTATTCCTTACGGTACTTTGGAACCTGTGCAGTGATCCATCACCGCTTGTACTAGAGCAAAGGAGTTGGTGTGTGTTATTAGGTAGATGTTTAATTAAATTGTTCATGGGTCCATGCTAACAGCAATTTGAAGACATAATGTAAATTATTCAAATTAGAATATTCCCTTAAATCAACACAAAAATCTTTTATTGCGCACTATTCTTTTCTTTCTTTTAATGTTTGTTTTCCTTGTACCCATTCATATCGACTCATGGTTATCCATATTTTCTCCACCTGTATATAATTAAGTGTGTATTTATTTATTTTATTTTTACAGTTATCCACCACTTCAAACAGCATTCCCACTTTGATGCAATTATCATGTCTAGAAACAAACAGTTTATGAGTCAGGTATAATATTCCCCCACGAATAGTGGACCTTTGTGTGTTGGGATGAGTTGGCTTCCCTCAGAGATAGAGATGTCCATAGCACAGATACAACTTCATACATCTGTGGAGAGGCCACGTTTAATGTGTGTCTTCTGAAGATGAATTGTTATAGGAAAGACAGTATGTAAAATTAATCTATCCAGAAAGGGGGGGGGGGAGGTTAACATAAGAAAATATGGCCTTGCTACGTCAGTACTATTGAAAGCAAGGGGACTGTAGCCATTATATTTTGCCATGGACATATAGCTCTGTTGTATGATTGTGGGTAAAACATTCCAGAAGTAAAATAGTTCCTCAATTGGGTGTCTGGGCGATGACTACTCACAGCGATTTTATCATTAGTAAAAACAAATATGGCAAACTTCAGGTCAGTGTGTGGAATGTTAGATTCCTTAACCCTTTAACTGCTCTGGACGTGTTAACGCGTGCTCCTTTGTACCTGTCCCTATGTGCTTTGAACGTGTTTATGCATGCCACCAGTCCTTCTACATGGTACTCTGAACGTGTCTAAAAGTAGACACATTCAGAGTACCAGGTAGAAGGACTGATTGCGTGCGTAAACACATTCAGAGCACACAGGGACAGGTACAAAGGCACACACGTTAACACGTCCATAGCAATTAAAGGGTTAATTGTGTACATGGTTTAGAGAAACTGAAAAGGTAAGTAGGTATGTTGAAGTTACATTTAATGGGGATTTGTGAAGTGTGATGGCAAGAACACAGGACTTCTATCCAGGTGAGTATAGAATTATTAATAAAAAATCAAATAGGAATAATGAAGTATGGAGGTGCTGGTCTAATAACAAACGAGAAAATAGGGCCACAGGTAATCTACTGTGAGTATGTGCGTGGCGAACATGGGGCCCCGAGCTATTGCAGCACTCCTTTTGTTGCGTAATCACCACCTCCTTTTGGCACTCCCTGGTCTCCCTCTGGGGTTTGACCTCCACTACTAAATTTCTCTTCCGTAGTGTGAGCCATTTGGGGAAGAGCACCTTACCTAGTGTCTCCAACGTGTGCCCTCCTAGTTCATTCCATCTTTTTTTTCACGTCATTGTCTGACAACAGGGTGCATAGCCAGCCCGTTAGCCAGCCCGTGTGGTGGGGTCGCTATGTACCCTTTTGGTTGAGCCCCCTGAACATATAGGGATCACAGTTCTGATACCTGAGCTGTGACCACCTCATGTAAGCCTACGAGTGGTTGCTCGTCATCCTGGAGCATCGGAACTCCTGGCAATGGCTGCCATGCCAGACGACCCTTGCTGTGGCTGGGTGGTGCCCGTGAGGAAAGCCCCTGATCAGAGTGGGTGATATCAGGGCGGACACTATGCAAATGAAACGCATATGGGTCCAGAACTCTGGGCGTTCTTCTGTGGCCGTCTCTCTGTGTGGAACTGATTCTTTTAGTGCTGCTTCTCCTGCCCCTTTGGCCTTCCCTTCCATGGCTACCCTGGGAGGAGGGTCAGGCCCGTCGGCTAGGGGCGAAATCTTTCCCCCCTATCTGGTTTGCACCAGGACTGATGGGGATACTTTCACCAATACCAAAACCTTTATTCTTTGTGGAACACATTGAAGACAAGTTTGGCGAAGTGGACTCCCTGAGCAAGATGTGGTCGGGTTTGTTGTTGATGAAAACTGCTTCAGCTGCCCAGTCTGTGGCCCTTCGTGCCTGTAACCATCTTGGCACAATTCCTGTGTCCATTACCCCCCACCAGTCTCTAAATATGGTTCAAGGTGTGATTTTTCACAGGGACCTCATCCTTCAAACTGATGAGGAACTTGGGGACAATCTCAGACGGCGGGGTGTTCACTTTGTTCGGCATGTTCAGAAGGGTCCGAAGGACAATCACATTAATACTGGTGCCTTTATCCTGGCCTTCGAAGGGGATACACTCCGTGGGAAAATAAAGATTATGGTTTATCGATGAGATGTGAAGCCGTACAGCCCACCCCCTATGAGGTGTTTTAAGTGCTTGTGTTTTGGACACGTCTTCCCGCTGTTCGCAGGCCCCTCTCTGTGGTGACTGTGGACGTCCACTCCATGAGGGGAGTTCCTGTGTTCCCCCTCCTGTGTGTGTTAATTGTCATGGCAATCATCACTCATTCTCCACATTCACCAGATTGCCCAGTATATAAGAAGGAAAAGAAGATACAGGAGTATGAGTCCCTTGATCGTTTAACCTACACTGAGGCTCGTAAGAAGTATGCACGTCTTCACCCTGTGTCCATGACGTCTAGTTATGCTTTAGTTACATCTTCACCCCTTCCTTACCCCAGTCCCAGACCCCTCTCCTCCCCCCCTTTCCTGCAGCTCTCCCACCTTCTCCTCCGGGTGCTGCTCCCCCTCCCCAACCGGAGAAGTGTCCCACTCCTTCGGCGTCTGCCTGTCAAGGGCGCCCCTCCTGGGATGCCCCTTCCCGGCACCTCCAGGCCAAAGGTCTGCTGCCATGCGAGAACCGCGGTCTGTCGGCCCCCAGGTCGCCTGATCTCTTTCTGTTCCCGACCTTGCTGCAGTTGGCTCCTTTATGCCGCACAGACCACCTCGATCTCAAACAGAAAAGAAGAACAAACATAAGTCCTGGGACAAGGAGCCTCTGGTGTCCCCAGAGGTCCCATCCCCGGCTTCACAACCAGATTCTGACCTGTTGTTCATGGATGTCCCCCCTCCTTGTTGGAGATGGGTGGTGCCCCAGCGGTATGACTGGCTTTAGCCTGTTCAACCCCCATCTGAATCATTGTTCTGTGGTTATCCAGTGGAATTGTAATAGATACTACCTTCACCTTCTGGAATCGAAATCCCTTTATTTCGTCTTACTCAGCAGCTTGTGTGGTTCTACAGGAACACTGACCCTCTGTGGGTTCCGTTTTTCTGTCGAAATCGGGTCAGACCGCTGCGGGCTTCTGGTGGCGTTTGTGCGTTGGTCCATACAGACGTTGCTAGCGCGTGGATTCCTCTTCAAACTACACTGGAAGAGGTTGCTGTTAGGGTCCACCTGGACTTTGAGGTCACAGTTTGCAATCTTTTATCTCCCTCCTGACAGGACACTTACACCTGCTGCCTTAACTGCCCTTCTTCAGCAACTTCCTCCTCCTCGGGGATTTTAATGCTCATCATCCCTTGTGGGGCCTTCTTAATGATGGCTCCCCTCCTCATTTCAGTGCCGGTCATGGTACCTTTTCTGCCATCGATATTTCTCTTTCTTCTCCCTCCCTCCTCCCTTCATTACACTGGTTGCCACACGATGACCTTTGTGATAGTGACCATTTACCATTGATTCTCTCGCTCCCTTCCTACTCCCCGTTGGACAGGTTACCCCGTCGGTCTTTCCAACGCCCTGATTGGCCTCCATACACTGCACAGGTCGTGTTTCCTCCCTCTTTCTCGAGTTGTATTGATGACGTCCTACGTGACGTGTCCAACGTGATTGTTCTCGCTGCTAGCCTTGCTGTACTGCGCTCATCTGGACCATTTCGTCGCCGGCAAGTCCCGTGGTGGAGTACGGCCATTGCCATCTGTGATCGCCGTCGAGCTTTGCAACACCTTAAGAGGCACCCATCCGTTGCCAACCTTATTACCATTAAACGCCTTCACGCTAAAGCCCGTTATTTAAACAAACAGAGCAAACGAATATGTTGGAATAATTTGTTTCTTCCCTCAGTTCTACTGTCCGTATGTTACGGGTATGGGCTACACTTTGCTCTCTCCAAGGTTGTCATTGGCAGTCCACCCTTCCAGGCCTTCACCTCCCAGATGGCCTTTCTACAGACCCGTTGATTCTTGCGGAACATCTTGTGATCCATTTTGCAATGGCATCAGCATCAGCCTCCTATCTGGCTGCTTTCTTTCACCGGAAACAGTGAGCCGAAGCTTCCACCTTATGTTTCACCCCTTGTCAGTCAGAATCTTACAACGAACCTTTTACTGAATGGGAATTTCTTTCCACACTTTATTCTTCTCATGATACAGCCCCTGGCCCAACTCCATTCATAACCAACATAACAAACTGCTTCAACATCTCAGTGCTCCACAACAGCAACATCTTCTCCGGGTGTTTAACTGTATTTGGCTCCAGGGTGACTTCCCTTCCCAGTGGAGGGATAGCATCATGGTTCCTGTCCTTAAGCCTTGTAAGAACCCCCTATTTGTTGAAAGCCAATTAGTCTGACAAATGTTGTTTGCAAGTTACTTGAATGGATGGTAGCCTGTCGCCTCAATTGGGTCCTCGAATCTTGGGACCTATTGTCCCCTTACCAGTGTGGCTTCCGAGAGGGACAGTCTCTGATTGATCATTTACTTCGCTTGGAATCTGCAGTTCGGCAGGCTTTTACCCAGTGCCGCCATTTGGTTGCAGTTTTTTTTTTACCTTGGCAAGGCCTATGACACGGCTTGGTGCCATCACATCTTACTTACACTTCATCAGTGGGGTCTTCGGGGTCCACTCCAGATTTTTATCTGCCAGTTCCTGTTCCATCGGTCATTCAGGGTTCGGGTTGGTACTGTTTTTAGTTCTTCACGGACCCAGGAGATGGGCATCCCACAGGGTTCTGTATTGAGTGTACTTCTTTCCTTCATTGCTATCGATGCACTTGTGGCCTCTGTCGGTTCTTTGGTCTCCCCTGCTCTGTATGTGGATGATTTCTGCATTTGGGTTCCTCTTTGATGGCCTCTGCAGAGCGGCAGCTCCAGGGAGCTACACGGCGTGCCTTTGAATGGACCCTCTCACACGGGTTTCAATTCTCTCCTTTAAAATCGCGGGTGGTCCACTTCTGTCGCCGTACTACAATCCACCCTGATCTAGAGCTCTATCTCGATGCACAACGATTGCCTGTGGTCCCACAGTTTTGTTTCCTGGGTCTTCTTTTCGACAACAAGCTCACTTGGCTGCCCCATATCAGACTTCTGAAGGTAGGATGTTTCTGTAAACTCAATGTCCATTGCTTCCTTGCCCACGCCTGTTGGGGTGCGGACCGCTCCCTCCTCCTCCGCCTTTATCGTGCTTTAGTTCTGTCTCGCTTGGAGTATGGTTGTCAAGTTTATGGTTCAGCTGCTCCTTCCACACTGCACGTGCTGGATCCAGTCTACCATCGTGGTATCCGTTTGGCCACCGGTGCCTTCCCTACTAGCCCTGTTGATAGTCTCCTGGTTGAAGCTGGGATCCCCCCCCCTCCCCCTTTCTGTTCGGTGGTCCCATCTTCTGGTGTCTTATGCAATCACTGTCCGTTCCTCTCCCACTCATCCTTCCTATTCTATCCTTTTCCAAGACCATGGACGTCGCCCACCTTATTCCCACCCTCGGGCAGGTTTACCAGTTGGGCTCCTGCCTTGCATCTCTTTGCCGTGATTTTCAGCTTCCTTCTTTGTCCTGTCTTCCCACTCTCCCCCCTCCCCCCACCCCCCTCCCCCCACCCCCCTCACTCCCCCCAGTTAGTTCCTCAGCCCCGAATTCGGATGGATCTCCGCCGAGGTCCGAAAGATTCCATCCCCCCGATGGTGTTCCGTTCCTTTTTCCACCGAATTTTATGGGAGTTTCGGGATGCTGTTGTTTTTTACACCGATGGCTCTAAATCTGCTGATCATGTGGGATATGCCTTTACGTCCTCTGTTGGAACGGAAAATCATCTGCTGCCACCTACATGTGGGGTGTTTACTGTGGAGTTGATGGCAATTTCCCAGGCCCTTGCCTTTATTAAACAGTCCCAACACAACTGCGTTTTGTTATGTACGGACACAGTGAGTGGCCATTTGGCTATTGACCAGTGTTTTTCGCGCCATCCCTTGGTCTCTGCCACCCATGACCATCTCGTTGATATTCACCGTGCTGCTTGTTCCATTGACTTCCTTTGGTTCCCTGGCCATGTGGGTATCCCAGGTAATGAGCCCGCTGATGGTTTGGCTGGGGGAACAGTCTTTTACCCCCGTTTTCTGTAACCCCTCTTGCAGCGGATTTACGACTTCACATCAAATCCCACTTCGCACAATCATGGGCCAACTCTTGGGAGGCTACTTCCCTGTCTGTTTTCTTTTGCGTGATGAGCCACCCCTCCCCCCCTTGTGGTTGTGGAGCCTTCCAGTCAGTAGCGCACTTTTTGGTTGAATGCCCCCTTCTTTTGGCTCTGCATGCTAAGTACAGACTCCCCCCCACTTTACCTTTGATGTTGGCTGACGATTCCCGGATGGTCGAACTGGGGTGGTTTTTATTCTCAGTTTTAAGGTTTTTAATCTCTCTCTGGTGTTGGAGCAGGGTGGTGAGTGTTGGGGTATCTCCCACTGTAAGCCGTGTTTGGAGATTCCCGACTCCCCTCCCTGGCCGAGATCCTCTTTTCTTCCCCTTTTACTCTGTTTTTATCACTTTTTAGGATTGGTTAGTCTCCTTTTCCCATACACACTTCTACATCCTAGCGGTTGCATGCTTCTAAGTTGCAGGTGGTCTTGCCTCTACTGCTTCAGAGGTGGGATATTTCCTGTCTCTAGCATAGCGTGGGGTTCGCTCTCTTGCTGACTTACCTCATTTTGTTTTTACCATTGATGACATGACTGCACTTTTACGTTTTTTTAGCCTTTTCCCTTTTGTCATTCTGACTTGTCTGAGATGTCACACTATCGGAATGGACCACATTTGAAACAAGGGGCTGATGACCTTGCTGTTTGGTCCCTTAAGCACCAATCAACCAACCACTACAGTAGTAAAAGTTTATATGTTTACTAGTCCAGTGCTCTGTCTTGCTTATTGGGCCAGCACTACCATAACTAACTTTCATAATGCAGTTACAGATTGTTACTTTGTGATATAGTCTCAGTGTGTTAGCTATTTTTAGTTTTTTTTGGGAAGATTTTTAGTCTTTTTCCTTATTTTAGACCTTAAATATTGATATGCAGTCTGTATTGTGTTATAAATTATACTTGTGTCCTAAAATGCTTGGTAACTTTCATTTCTGACCCTTATAAATAATGATGGCTTAAATCATATCATATATAATTTCAACTTTCTCTCTGCCTGTAGAAGTTACCTGAAATCGTTGGCAGAAGCTGCTCCTGCAAGATGTTTGAAGGCTCCAGAGGAAAAACAACAGTCCCCTGTGTGAGTATGGATCAAAAGTAGAAACATTTCTTGAAACATTTTTTAATTTTGTATGTTATAGTTAAGAGCTCTAACTGTGTTACTTTTGTAAAGTATAGAAGAAACATTTACCTTATATTGTTATTTCATTCAAGATGCAATTTGAGCCCTAGAGGGTTATTCACCATCAAAGAAGAAGTCTCCTAAGAAACAGGAGCCTGCAGTGGCCCCTGCCCCACCAGTCCCCCACGGCTCTGTTTCCAAGCACGAGGTGGAGATCCTGGCATTCCCTGAGGACCTAGGTCTCGCTGACGCTTCAGATGCATTGGTACTTGATGCCAACACTCAGCGGGTGGCAGCAGATGATGCTGAGGCCTAATTTGTCTCCTTGGTCACTTTATGCCTTCCCACATGACAGAAAGTGTCATTTTCCAAGGGAACTGTGGTCGTTTATTCTCCCACGTGACTGAATTACATCAGCTTCTAAGTGTTACACCTGCTTTTTGCTTTGTCCTTCAGGAAAGCTGGTTTCCCGCAGTGCAGACCCCCACCCTTCATGGCTATCGGGGTTACTGCAAAAACTGTCTTGCCTGTGACAGACCATCAGATGGAGTTTGCATCTTTGTCCTTACCTATGTCTTTAGCGAACCTGTGCCCCTTCAAACACCTTTAGAAGCCGTGGCTGACAGAGTGAGACAACGCAGGAAACTACCATCTGTAACATCCACCTCCCTCCAGATGGTGATGCACCATCCCATGTATTGGCTGCACTCACCTCGCAACTCTCCCCACCTTTTCGCCTTCTGGGTGATTTTAACATTCATAACCTTTGGTGGGGTGGAACCGAGGTTACTGGCTGTGGCAAAGATGTTGGGGATCAACTAACTCAATTTGACCTTTGCCTTCTAAATGCAGGTGCCTACACACATTTCAGCATTCCAGTGTGGCACATGGCACATATTCAGTCATTGATCTCTCTGCCTGCAGTCCTGGCCTTCTCCCATCTATCTACTGGAGAGCACATGACATGTTTGGTAGTGACCACTTTGCACTCTTCCTGTCCCTACCCCAGCATCCCTCATCTCGACGCTAGCCCTGCGAGCTCTTCCCAAGCCTGACTGGGACACTTTCACCTCCGCTACCATTGTTGAATCTCTGTTTCATGCCACCATCGATCAGGTGATTCACACCATCACTAATACCATTATTACCACAGCTGAATTGGCAACCCCATGTTCCTCCGGTTGCGCCCTGCGGAAGTCAGTGGCGTGGGGGTTACCAGAAATTGCTGTGACCATTAGAAACCATAGGTGGGCCCTCTGTCATAAGTGCCACACCTCCCTGGAGAACCTTACTGCCTTCAAGTGGCTCCATGTCCAGGTTCGCCTCCTCGTCAAATGAAGGAAGCAGAGTGTTGGGAATGCTATGTCTCCGCCAGGTTTGGACCAAGTTCTGCCGAGTTTATGGCTATGAGACCCCTGCAGGTGTACCTGGAATAGCCATAAATGAAGCTGTATCTGCTGATCCAGGCATAATTGCACAATGTCTTGCTGAGCATTATGCTCACATCTCTGCGTCTGAGAATTACCACCCCACCATTAGTCTCCTCCAACAGCAGGTAGAAGGAGAACACCTCTCTTTTGCTTCACGCCACCCTGATTCACATAATGCTCCTTACAGTGAGTGGGAATTTGTCAATGCCCTTGCTGACTGTCCTGACAGAGCCCCTGGCCCAGACCACATCCATTTCCAAATGCTCAAACATCTGTCAGCGGATTCCCAGTGCCAGTTCCTTGCCATTTCCAACCGCATCTGGAGTGATGGTGAATTCCTATCGCATTGGCAGGAAAGATTATCATCCCAGTGCTAAAGCCTGGTAAGAACCCACTAGATGTTGATAGCTATTATCCTGTCAGCCTCACCAACATTCTATGCAAGCTGCTTGAAGGTATGGTGAGCCGGCGGTTGTGTTGACTCCTTGAGTCACAGGGCCTTCTGGCTCTGTCCCAGGGCGGTTTTCACCAAGGGTGCTCGACAATCGACAACTTGGTCCACCTGCAGTCTGCCATTCAGTCGGCCTTTTCCCGGCGACAACACCTTATTGGCGTCTTTTTCGACTGACGAAGGCTTACGATACCACTTGGTGACACCATATTCTCACTACTCTGCGTGAGTGGGGTCTCCAGGGCCTGCTCCCGATTTTTATACAGAACTTTTTGTCGCTTCGCACTTTCAGATTTCTCGTCGGTGCTTCCCACAGTGCACCCCATGTACAAGAGAATGGGGTACTGCAGGGCTGTGTCCTGAGGATCCCACTCCTTTTAATTGCTGTCGATGGTCTAGCATTAGTAGTTGGGTTGTCAGTCTCTTCTCTCCTACATGCTGATGATTTTTGTGTTTCCTTCTGCTCCTCTTCTGTTGGTGTGGCTGAATGGTGGCTGCAGGGAACTATATGGAATGCACAGTCATGGGCCTTCACTCACAGCTTTCAGTTTTCGGCCACCAAGACTTGAGTCATGCACTTCTGTCGTCATCGTACTGTCCACCCCCATCCAGAACTTTACCTCAATGACCAACTACTAAATATAGTGGAGACTTACTGCTTTTCAGGACTGGTCTTTGATGTCCGCTTAACTTGGATTCCCCATCTTCGTCAGCTTAAGGCCATTTGCTGGTGACATCTTAATATTATTCAATGCCTGAGCCACACCGACTGGGGTGCTGATTATCCTACACTGCTGCAGCTGTACAAAGCCCTCATGCAGTCCTTTATTAACTGGGAGCCTGGTGTACGGTTCAGAATCGCCCTCCACACTGCATATGCTGGGCCCTATCTACCACTGTGGAGTTAGGCTCGCAATGGGAGCCTTCCGAACGAGACCCGTAAACAGCCTCCTTGTGGAGCTGGTGTTCCTCCACTGCGGCTCCAGTGGCAACTGCTGCTTGCAAATTATACCACCCACATTCATAATTCGTCTTGTCATCCAAATTAATGTCTCCTTTTTCCTAACATGGCGATCCATCTCCCACAATGGTGGCCCAGAACTGGGAATCCACTCGCTGTGTGTGCCTGGTCCCTTCTTACAGAACTCAAAGCTTCCCCTCTACCATCTTTTCTGAGAGTCCACTTACGTACACCCGTACCTCAGCCACAGCTTCGGCTGGACGTACCACAAGGCCCAAAAGGCCCTGTTTCAACATAGGCCCTCTGCCAGCAATCTCTCTTTCTTCTTGGCATTTTCGAGGGTTCAGAAATAGTCTACACAAATGGATCAGTGGTCAACAGTCCTGTTGGCTTCGCTTACGCTTATGTTGGCCATACTGAACAGTGCTCCTTGCTGGATGGCTCTATTGTTTTCACTGCAGAGTTAGTGGGCATCTATTGTGCTCTTGAGCGTATCCGCCCCTGCACTGGTGAGTCCTTCGTTATCTGTAGCGACTTCTTAAGCAGCCTCCAAGCTCTCGACCAGTGTTTCCCTCGACATCATATCCTTTGGTAATGGCTACCCAGGGATCTCTTTGTCCTCAGGAACAGTGGACATTCAGTGGCCTTCATTTGGACCCTAGGACATTTCAGGATACTGGGCAATGAACTTGCTGACTGCCTACCCAAACAGGCCACCAGTAAACCAACTGTGGAGATTAGCCTGCTGGAGACAGATTTGTGATCGGTCTTCTGCCGCAAAGTTTTCGGGATTTGAGATACTGACTGGCGCACCTTTAGTGCACCAAATAAACTCCATGTTATCAAGGAGATAATGAATGTATGGTGCTCGTACATGGGTGCCACTCGCAGGGGAGTGTTGTCCTTAGCTGTCTCCGCATCAGGCGTATGTGGTTAACACATGGTCACCTCCTCCATTGCGAGGACCCGCCTCAGTGTCGCTGTGGCTCCCATATCACTGGTGTCCACCTGTTGTTGGACTGCCAAATTTTAGCTGCTCTGTGGTGGACTTTTAACCTTCCCAGCACGCTGCCAATGGTGTTAGGCGACAGTGCCTCAACGGCAGATTTAGTTTTATGTTTTATTTGTGAGTGGGTTTTTTATCATGCAATCAAAGGGTCGGTGTCTGGCCTTCTCTCCAAGGCCTCCACCCTCTCTAAATTTTAACTCGTTCTCACCTTTCCATTGCACTTTGTTTGCCATGGTGTTCATCTTTTCCCTATGTGTGTTCATCTCTCCTTGACTTTTAGGCTGGACATTTTAGTGTGCTGCAGAGTGGCTGGCTCATCCTTTCTTATTCTCGTGAACAGCCGGCCCGGACCATCTGCTCTGTCATTTGCATAACTTCCTGTACTTTTCCTTGTGGTGTACATTTTCCCCTTTTTCGTTTGTTTGTTTCTTTCATTTTCTCTTTCGGTGTGGTTCCCCATTCCTTTTATGCCCTTTTACTTTCCCAGACTAATTGCGGTAGTTGTTTTACCTTCAGCCTTGTTTGCGTGAGGAAAAAGGAATTGATGTAGTTTGGTCCCTTTATACCCCCAACCAACCAATCATTCATTTGCAACTTGTGTACCATATATGCCATTATGAAGGAGAGCCAGCTGCTGTTTTTGTTAATATTTCAAACTTCTAAGACACGCGGAACACTCTGGGCTGTCTGTATACTGGAGAGGTAATAACATTGTTTAATGTGAACATTTGTGGTAACTAAAATTCAAATCTTCTATTCCAAACATAGGTCTCCACAAGAGGGACCATTCCCCCCCACCCACCCTCCATCTCCCATAAATGCCCCCCCTCCCCCCCCCCCCCCCAATAATCTGTAGTACAGAGTTTTTGTCATAGAATTCCCACACACTTAAATTAGTAGATAAACATCAGTTCTTTGGGATATTTCGTATCACTTCCTTCGGCATGAATGTCTCGAAATTGACCAACCCATTTATATCAAATAGGGCAGTTTTAGTGTCTTGTCATTTTATCTCCATTCCCCTCCTGCATGAATTTTTGCAGATGTATATGAGACTGAACATTCTGATTAATTATAGAAGGCATCCCCCCATGAACCATGGACCTTGCTGTTGGTGGGGAGGCTTGCATGCCTCAGTGATACAGATAGCCGTACCGTAGATGCAACCACAACGGAGGGGTATCTGTTAAGAGGCCAGACAAATGTGCGGTTCCTGAAGAGGGGCAGCAGCCTTTTCAGTAGTTGCAGGTGCAACAGTCCAGATGATTGACGATTCTGGTCTTGTAACACTAACCAAAACGGTCTTGCTGTGCTTTTACTGCGAACGGCTGAAAGCAGGGGGAAACTACAGCCATAATTTTTCCCGAGGGCATGCAGCTTTACTGTATGGTTAAATGATCATCTCGTTCTCTTGTGTAAAATATTCCTGTGGTAAAATAGTCCCCCATTCGGATCTCCGGGCGGGGACTCCTCAGGAGAAAGAAAACTGGTCTTCTGCAGATCAGAGCGTGGAATGTTGGATACCTTAATCGGGCAGGTAGGTTAGAAAATTTAAAAAGGGAAATGGATAGGTTAAAGTTAGATATAGTGGGAATTAGTGAAATTCAGTGGCAGGAGGAACAAGACTTCTGGTCAAGTGACTACAGGGCTATAAATACAAAATCAAATATGGGTGATGCAGGAGTAGGTTTAATAATCAATAAAAAAAATAGGAATGCGGGTAAGCTACTACAAATGGCACAGTGCACACATTATTGTTGCCAAGATTGACACGAAGCCCATGCACACCGCAGTAGTACAAGTTTATATGCTAACTAGCTCCGCAGATGATGAAGAGATTGATGAAATGTATGATGAGATAAAAGAAATTATTCAGATAGTTAAGGGAGACGAAAATTTAATAGTCATGGGTGACTGGAATTCGCTAGTAATAAAAGGAAGAGAAGGAAATGTAGTAGGTGAATATAGAATGGGGGTAAGGAATGAAAGACGAAGCCGCCTGGTAGAATTTTGCAGAGCATAACTTAATCATAGTTAACACTTGGTTCAAGAATCATGAAAGAAGGTTGTATACATGGAAGAGGCCTGGAGGTACTGGAAGGTTTCAGACAGATTATATAATAGTAAGGCAGAGATTTAGGAACCAGCTTTGAAATTGTAAGACATTTCCAGGGGCAGATGTGGAATCTGACCAAAATCTGTTGGTTATGAACTGTAGATTAAAACTGAAGAAACTGCAAAAAGGTGGGAATTTTAAGGAGATAGGATGTGGATAAACTGACAGAACCAGAGGTTGCAGGGAGTTTCAGGGAGACCATTAGGGAACGACATGAATGAGGGAAAGAAATACAGTAGATGGAGAGTGGGTAGCTTTGAGAGATGAAATAACGAACGCAGCAGAGGATCAAGTAGGTAAAAAGATGAGGCCTTGTATAAATCCTTGGCTAACAGAATAAATATTGAATTTAGTTGATGAAAGGAGAAAATATGCAGTAAATGAAGCTGGCAAAAAGGAATACAAACGTCTCAAAAATGAGATCAACAGGAAGTGCAAAATGGCTAAGCAGGGATGGCTAGAGGACAAATGTAAGGATGTAGAGACTTATCTCACTAGGGGTAAGATAGATACCGCCTACAGGAAAATTAAAGAGACCTTCGGAGAAAAGAGAACCACTTGTATGAATATCAAGAGCTCAGATGGAAACCCAGTAATAAGCAAAGAAGGGGAAGCAGAAGGATGGAAGGAGTATACAGAGGGTCTATACAAGAGCGATGTACTTGAGGACAATATTATGTAAATTTAAGAGCATGTCCTTGCTTTTAAATGTCTCAGTGGTAAGGCTTGTTACATTATTAACCAGAGTAAAAAGGAGTAGTGGGAGCACTATGTTTCCTCGCTGGGGACATATGCCTTTTCATCACAGGTTTGGTTCAAGCTCCGTAGCCTTCTGAGCCACCAGCATCAGTCAGCTGTCCAGGGTCTTAATCTCGAAGATGCTCTATGCACTGATTCATTGGTCCTTGCAGAACACCTTGCAATACACTTTGTGACGGCCTCAGCGTCCTCTTCCTGTCCTACTATCTTCCTCCAGCAGAAACCCCGAGTTGAACAGACTCCCCTCTGTTTCACCCCACACCGTGCTGAACCATATAATGAACCCTTCACTGAATGGGAATTCTTGCTGGCTCTTACCTCTTGGTGTTACACAGCCCCAGGCCTGGATTTTATCCACGACCAGATGCTCCAGCACTTTGACATTCCCCAGAGGCAACATCTCCTCTTCAACTGCATTTGGCTCATGGGTGCTTTTCCATCACAATGCTGAGATAGTATAGTTATCCCAGTCTTTAAGCCCAATAAAACCAAATGTCTCTCAACAGCTACCGCCCAGTTCACCTGATGAATGTACTTTCTAAACTGCTCGAGATGGTTAGCTTCAGATTATGTTGGATATTTGAATCTCGAGTCCTTTTGTCCCCATATCAGTGTGGCTTCCGGGAAGGACGATCTCTGACTGACAATGTACTCAGATTAGAAACAGCAATCCGATAGGCTTTTACTAACTGCCGGCACCTTGTTGCGGTTTTCTTTAACGTGCGTAACACACGTGGCATGGCTTGGTGCCATCACATTTTAATTACCATCTGTGACTGGGGCTTCCATGGTCCCCTTCAGATTTTTATCCACGAGTTTTTATCTCACCGGCCCTTCTGGGTTCCTGGTGGCGCTTTACTCAGCACTCGTCGGATTCAGAAGAATGGTATCTCACAGGGTTTTATGTTAAGTGTCACACTCTTCTTCATAGCCATCAATGGGTTTGTAACCTCTGTTGGGCCTGTGGTTACCCCGGCATTGTATGTCGACAATTTTTGCATCTTGTGCAGCTCTCCCTCCGTAGCATCTGCTGAGTGCCTGCTCCAAGGTACCATCTGATGGGCCTCTGTGTGGGTCATCTCCCACGGCTTTCAGTTTTCTCCATCCATATGTAGGTTATGCATTTTTGTCATCTACCCACTGTATACCCCAATCCAGAACTTCATTTAGGTGACCAGCTTCTCGATGTTTTAGCACAGTCCCCTTTCTTGGACCTCATTTTTAATAAAAAGCTGACGTGGCTGCCCCATATTCACCGCATGCTTGTGGAAGCTTAATGCTCTGCGCCTCCATGCCCATACATCTTAGGCTGAAGACCATACTCTCTTCTCCATCTTTACCGTGCACAAGTCTTGTCCAGGCCTGATTATGGTAGTCAGGTTTATGGCTAGCAGCTCTTTCCACTCTGCAAATACTTGACCCTGTTCACCGTTGTGAGATGCGTCTGGCTATTGGTGCTTTTCGCACTTGTCCCATTGGCAGTCTCTTCGCAGAAGCGGGAATTCCTCCTCTACAAATACGACGCAGCCAACTCCTGGTTTCTTATGCAATCGCCATTCACCAAGTCCCTGACCATCCTGTGCTTGAGAGATGTCTCCCTCCTGACAACCACCAATGGGTGGGATTGCCTGTTGGAATGCGTCTCACTTCCCTCTATCAGGATCTCCATCTCCATTCACTGGAATGCGCCCCATGTGTTTCTTTCCACCCCCACTTTCCCCCCTCTCTTGGACACTGCCCAAACCATGGATTAAGACATTCCAGGGTCCTAAGGTCTTCTATCGCCCCTATGGTTTTCAAGCGTCTCGTACGTGCCATCCTTGCATAGTTCTAGGTTGATACCATATTAAAACTGATGCTTCTAAGACAATAGATAAGGTGGGATATGCTTTCATGTCTCCTACTTTGGTAGAACACCATTTATTGTGGGGGTCATGTAGTGTATTCACAGCAGATCTCCTAGCCATTCATAGAACGCTCATTTTGTATCTCAGCCCTCTCTCCACAATGTTTTAATTTGTACCGACTTCGTGAGTAGCCTGCAGGCTGTCGAACTGATGCTACTCTCATCACCCTTTGGTCTTTGCTATCCATGACCTCTGCCCTTGGCCGTGCCGCCTGCTCAGTTGTCTTTCTCTGTGTCCCAAGTCATGGGCATCCCAGGGAATGAACTGGCTGACCGTTTGGCTAGAGAAGCAGGTACTTACACCCCATTCCCTTCCATGATTCCAGTTGTGTATATGTGGACCTCTGTCAGATCTCTCTTTGCCCAAAAGTGGAATGACATCTGGTGCACTACTGCTCACAGTAATAAACGCTGTACACTCAAGGAGTCTATTGCAGTGTGGCACGCTTCCTTCCGCTCCTCACAGAAGGACAGAAGGAGTCTACTGTTTTATGCCACCTATGCATTGCTTACATCAGGCTCACCTGTTGTTTCCTTCTGTGTAATGAACCAACCAACCACAATGTGGTTGTAGAGCCAGACTGTGACCGTATCCCATGTATTGTTGGAATGTCCCCTTCTTTTGGCCCTTCGTGCTTCTAGATTCCTTAATTTTAATACTAGCAGACAATTTACAGACAGTTTTACTGGTCCCCAGTTTGCTCTGTGAAAGTGGTTTTTATTTACAGATATAAGGTTTTGCTTTCCTCCTGGAGCAGGGGCAAGGTGGTTGTGGTTGGGACCTCTCTTCATGTCTTCTCGGTCTGGGCCCCCATGACCACTCCCCCATGAAAGAATGCTCTTTTTTCAGGTTTTTTAATTTGGTCTCACCTTTTATGCCTTTTACTGTGTGTTTTAACTTCATTATTATATAATTTGACTCACCTGACTGGACCCATCCATTTTTAGCCGAAGCTCTTTCTTCTGTTAATAACTTCAGAATTGCAAGACTGATGACCTTGCCATTTGGTCCCATAAACCTTCTCAATTAATCAATCAATCAAAATTTTTGTCTTTGCCTAGGCCAGTTTCGAAAAGTCACTAAATTCATCACAAAGTTCACCTACCCAGTCTTTAGGCATAGTGAGTTTCACAGAGAGAATATTGTCTTGAATGTGCAAGCCAGACAGATCAAAGGAGTCCATACCAAAAATATTTTCACTTCCACATGAGCACAAAACTGGGAACAAAACTGTCTTTGTCATGTTATGAAATGTGGCAGGTGGGCCGCAAATGTCCACTGTAACAAGAAAGAGTTGACTATGACTTACGTAGCTTGGGGCTTGGCTGATATTTCTTATGGGCCTCTGCTGAACAAAGTCACTGACACACCACTGCTCAAGTGCAAGCATATTTTGTGCTTGGCAATCTGCAGAGTGAAAAACAGCTGGGCAATGAAACACTAGTCTGTTGCCTAACACACTGATTGTTTACATCGCTACCCTTGCTGGGATTTTGGGTGCTGTGTATTCCTGAACTGTCATCCAAGTACTGAAGCTCCACTAATTCCAAAACTTCTTTTACATCCCAAACTCTGCCCGGGACATATTTGCCCCCCCCCCCCCCCTCTTTTTTTCCCTACAATTAGATCACCCTAGCTTGGCAACTGATGTAGATTTTCGTTGACTCGGACAATGACTGATTGAGTATAAGTTATTTCTTTTCTTTTGAATGATGTTGTTTATATCAGGACAATGGACAAAGCTTTCAGAAAACAACAGGACGACCGTTAATTACGTGTATTTGTTTACCTTTTTACAAAATTTGAACTAGTTTGCACAAGTTTGAAATGTAGAAATGATTCACATTAAAAAACAGTCAAAATGCATTATTTTGCACTAGAATATGAGTAAAGCTGAATTTTTGAAACCAAGTTTTCAATGTTATTGTAGTAATCCATATTTTATTTATTTGATTCATTTTAAATGGTTTTCATGCATCGAATTCACATAAGATGAATTTTATGTGCTACATTTAGCTTGACTTTAAACCATTATATCTCGACAACAGATAAAGATTATTGGATAAAAAGAATTCGTTTTGACTTTATCCATTTATCTACCTTTGTGAAAAGTTTGAACTGATTTTGTACAAGTTTGAAGTATACAAGTGATGTGCTTCAAAAACCTCCCATAAAAAAGGTGTTTTTTAGTTGCACGGAAACTCCAAATGCAGCACAGCTTTTTCAAACTGTCAAAACTTATCTTAGAATGTCCACTGAATTTGAACCATCAATCTCGCTCCAATTCTGAGCTATTTAAGGGTGACTGTTTTTGCACATAAAATTGGAATATTGCACATACAGTTGATACCGTTAGCTGATCATTAATTTCAATCCAATTAAAATCTTTTGCAGAAGGAAATAATCAATTCACACAGTTTACAAGGGGGTCAGCTCTGGTTTGTCATTCAAATCTTGCTTAGCATTCTGTAACATAGCTACAGTAAGGCAGATGACCTTTTAAGACATGATTACCTCTTTATCTGGTGGGAAACATGTAGCAATGGGTGCGAAACATGGAAGATATGGCATGACTCAAAGAAGTTACAGATTAAGTAAACTGTACTGTATGAGCTGGAAAATACCTGCTGTCAAAACACTTATACCCTGTCTGACAAAATGGGCTCTGCAATATCAAAATGAGTATAAAGACAGCTGATCATCATAAGGTGTAAAAATTACAGAAATTGAAGTGCTAGTGTTAGGGGAGTTGCAAGTCAACTTTAGTCAAAATAAAACTGGCCCAGATGCTATTTATAAGACTGAGGCGGAACTGATCCTTGTTAATGAAAAGAACTGCCCACCACAGAAAAATATGAAAACAGTGATTTTGATACCCCCATTGGTTACCGTCATGTGACAGTGCTGCGCACCTCCTCCATGCTCTGCCACGAGTGCTTCACTGTATCATTACATTTGAGTGAGTGAGAGGAGCAGATCTGCATACTGACTAGTTGAAAACTGCACAGAAAAGTGCTAACAATAAAATGACACATGTTCATTGTAAAGTGTTATGCAAAGCATAATTCTTGGAAAACGTGTGAGGGATTTTTTGCACAAACAGAGTAACATGGAAGTGTTTTGACGATACCTCCAGCAAAGCCTGTAATGCAAAAGTTAGTGGCAAAATGGCATAAAACCAGCTCTGTAGCAAATAAAAATTGTTAACTCTCTGGAAAGTGTTTAAACACCATGTCAGTCTTGTAAATATTTCCTGAGTCAGTTTTATTTGACCCACCTAATACATTTTATATTGAATTTACAGTGAAACTGGTGTCTCAGATGGAAACTGTAATATAAATTATTTGGTAGATCATTCTGTTTGATGGGGAATAGGTTTAAATTGTTACAGTTTTTATTAATTAAGTCATAGAATAGGTGTGGAGAACTATAGGGTTTTATTACTGCTGTTGATTTGTAGTATTAGGACTTAAGTTGTGTATTTGTAATATTACCTTACTGTCCTTCAAGATGTAACAGTCTGCTTGTTGTAGGCATGAATATGCTAATTTGAACCCATTTAAACATATTTTATGTGTAATCTGAACTTTCTATGTGCCTTTAGGAGCCATTTGAAATCATTTTCTGAAGCTGATTCCACAAGACGCCTGAAGTGTCCAGAGGGAAAAAAGCAATCTCCTAAGTGAGTATTGGTCAAGATCATGAAAACGTATTTTTTGTGGGTTATCCATGTGTAAGTGTTTTATATACAAAAATGTCAGTTATTTAGAGAGTAATTTTTTTCGCTTCTGCTTGCTGATAATTCCTCTATAATTGCATTTGTGTTAAGATTATTGGTCATAGGACATGATATTAAATTGTATCCAAACTTTAGGCCCAGATGTTTACTGCATTAACTCCTTGAGTTTACAGTTCTGTTGAAGTGAGTATTTTTTTCACTGAATAAACAGCTGTGATTCCTCATAGAACCAACTTGTATGTTATTCGTAGGGACCAGAAAAAAATGCATTTTGTGATAAATGCGAAATACATGCGAGTTCTGCCTCAAAATGCGGAGATGCGAAATTACTTAATACATGGTTTCATAGAAAATTAAATCTAGATGAGCTATTTATCAGAGATAGTTTGAAACTGCTTTATTATCTGCATACAATATTGAAAATGTAAGCATTTACTGGCATCGTACATCATCTGGCGAAGCACAATTTGGAAAGATAATATGTTCCAGAACCTACTTGCAAAATAAAGTGTATGAACGCAATGATGTATCAGTGTGCTCAATGCTATAGTGCCATGCCAATTTGGATGGTTGAATGGTCTGTTTAAGTTACACGTCACATGATGCAACTTAGTACTTAACCATGAGACCTAGCATTTTATAAGAAGGAAACACAGATGTTTGTTAGCTAAAGAGCTAAAGCTCAAAAGATTGTGTAATATGGTCAGTTTTCACGTAGTAAATTAGGTAGTGGATGTATTGATCTGCAGTGCATAGAATACGGCTAGAAGTCGGGTCAGAACTGTGTTGTTAACAATACTCTGCTAACTTCAGCAAGCAGTTGCACGGCACCCATCCCAGAATGCTTTGTGTTGTGTGTTGCTCGTTGTTTTCTTTTCTTCCTTTGAAATAAGAGAAGTGACTAGTCCTGGTCCGTCAAGGATTTCATTTATGACTTACAATACCAGAAGAGATTGGTGATCCCTGTGACAGTGTGTCAGTTCCTCTCTGGGCTGCTCCCCAGCAAAATGGAGGGGGGTTTGTTTCCGTTCACTGCATCTTCCCCTGTGCTTGTCAAAATTCTAGTCTGTTTACTCTTGCGGCCACTTGCAACTGTAGCCTATAACGCTATCTCTCTGTACTACAGCGACTGGAAAACAAACTGTGACATTTTTCAACGGTGCCAAAATTCTTCCCCTAACGTTAAAATCTAGTTGCCATATGTTCCGTCCTACTTGTATGCTAAGTGCCATATCAGTTCTGTCTGTAGCGTTGTGAAGCATGGGTCATAGGGCTATGAATGCCCATTAAAGGTTGAAATTAGTAGTCTGCAGGCTTTTTAATCTTCAAATACGGTGGGAAAAGACAAATAATGCTCAGAAACAAACAATGCTCAGAAACACCTTATATCGGAGACGCAGTCACTTAGATGGCGGGAAAATGCTGCTGCTTTTCAACAGAACAATCATTTTCGAAAGCTTAAATGCAGCCAAACGAAGAAAAGGAAGGCCATTTTGGAAGAAATAGGTGTTGAAGTTTTTGCAAATGCACACATTCCAGCAAAAAGTTCCCAATCAGCACTTTAACATTTTCAAAGAACTAGTAATTTGTTTGTCTCCACTCATCTACAGAGACAACCTTTTAAATTTGTGCATCTAATCGTTTACAAAGAAAGAAAACATGTGAATTTGACAAAAATAGATGTGAATTTTGCAAAAAATAGAGGCGAATTTTTGTCAAAAATATATGCTATGTTTTCCGGTCCCAAGTCATCAGTAAACCCAGTTTAGAATAAATTGTCCTTTTAAAGTATAGATATTTGCAATAGGTGCATGGTAGTTCTTGAAATTTTGTCTGTGGTGCATTTTAATTATAAAAATGGCATTAGGGAAGGCATAAAGTGGACAGAGATTTGGTATGCAAACAAAAATCCTGTAAGCATTTGCTCGTCACACACACACACACACACACACACACACACACACTTGAGTAAGGGGCAGAGGAGTAGTTTTTAAGTCCACATTTAATAATCTCTATTATAGATGCAGCATCAAGATGTGTCACAGGCTTTTATCCTGCACATTCTGTTACATTCCAGACACGGTGTACACTGCACCATTTATAGCAGCCCCATGATTACAAAAACCCAGATGTTGCAACTATGTAATATTTTATGTGATTATCACCATCAACCCTCTATTTCCTCATTTGGTCACCAGTAAACAATAACAGATTTAATGGTCAACTGGCAGAACACGGTGAGCTTCATTGGTCTTGCCTTTCTTCTGACCTCAGTCTCCACTTCTTCCAGACATCACATCTCTGTGAATAATGTTTTACTTGTTGTTCACATTCCAACCAAGAGCATTCTATAAATGCAATTGACTAATAATTTTATTTCCTTTTTTTCTCCAGGAAAGCTCGTGTTATAATTCCAGCCACACCTCCTGTGCATGAAAGGACCGACAGGATTAATCCTCAGTTGTTAGAGAAAATGACAGATGAAGAAATTGATGATTTTGATGATGTGAGTGTTTTGTGCTGTTTGAGTTACTAGCTTTGCATGAATGAAACTAAAGCAAAATTAAACCTAAAAAATATATGTATCCATTAAGTGTAAATGGAAAGGGAGAGGGTGGCAGGCTGTTCTGTATATTTGTGAATTCTGGTTAAGACATGGCTTTCTCCAGGTGTGTTGAAACCTAGAGTCTGCTAAGTTAATCACGTATCACAAATGCAAATCAATGACATTCTCAGCTGAGTAACCCTTTTGAATTCTTAGCTATGGTTTGCCATGTTGTTGTATTATAAAAACACAGATTCAACACTAAAAAGTCAAAGTTCAATGAATCAGTATTGCATGACACATTCCAAGAATTAATTCATATTTAGTTATTTATTAACTAAGTAATTTGGACTGATATCTGTCTGAATGTTGTTTTTACTTTGGTATAGTTATTTTAGTACCTGTTGTATGAAAACCGGGACAGTTGTACAAAAACCATAACAATTGTAGATGTGCCAGTGCTGTGGTTGAAATTTAGTGCTACTGCATCTGCTGATACCTTTCCAGTCAAGTTTTCATGTTGGGGTGTGATTGACGTATTCCAAAATCCTTTGAAAATATCTGTGAGTGCCACTGATCAAAATGTTTTACCTTTTCAAAATACAATGTTGGAAATTAGAACACACACACACACACACACACACACACACACTTGTGCTGCTACATTGTGTGGGCCGAAAACACTGTGCTGGGATGAGTAGTTCTGTCAGTTGGATGGGATGACGGGACAGAGGAGGCAGTGAGCAGCAGAGAAGGTTGGCTTGTGGTTGTGATGACTGATAGATAGTCATTAGGTGCAGGGGATAGAATGTGGCGTGTACACAGGATACGAATGGAACATGGCCCTGGCACTGGTGTGTTTGTTCAGCACACGATGAATATGACATGATGATGTGGAAGAGTGAATTGGGAGGGGGTGACGAATGGAAGGGAAGAGGATATGGGTGCAGGATGAGTGAAGTTAGGGTTCTGGGGCAGGGTAGATGTGGGGCAGGCAGCTAACAAAGCTTGAGCCCTGGAGGTTTACAGGAATGTTCCCTCAATCTCTGCTAATAGCCTGCCCAACACCCTCTACTTTGCCCCCAAGACCCTAACTTCAGTCATCCTGTACTCACACCCCTTCCTAGCAGCCTCTCCTTGCTCTGTTCTTTAATTTTCATGGTTTCTTGTGACAGTGTATTAAAAAATCTACTTATTTGAGCCTGCCTTGCAGAATATGATGATGAACTCTGTGCAGTGTTAAGAAGGTACCAAAGATGTCATGAATACGTACGGCCAAAAATTTTAGTGTAAAATATGTACTATGGAGAGGAGTAGAAATCAAAAGATTGCCACAACAGGACTCCACTAAATGGCTAAGTACCTATTAATTTTTTTTCAGGACACTACAATTGTTGATGCTTCCCAACTAGAGTCACAGCAAGAACAACAAATGCAGTCACAGATTATTGAAGACTTTGATTCAAATGATGGTTTCCCTGACAGCAGTGCACTTGCTGTAAGTATTTTTCACATACAAATATGTGTATAATTTTTGGTTGGTTGTATCACAAGTAAAAGACCAAATGTGATTATTAATATAATTTGGTATGCTAATAAATTCAGATCACCCAAAAAATCACTCTATTCAGACGTTAAATTTGTGAATGTAAGTGGAACATTCTATTTTGTTATTCAGTGTGTGTACATTGTAGCTCATTGCAGTGATTTTTGTCCCTTTAAATACAGTTGGTAAAACAGAGAATCCTGATTGTATTTTTATTTCCAGCCACTCTAATCTGCTGGAAGGGGATGTGATCCGCAATGTTGACAGGGCACTGAACACCTATTTCCCTTCTCCTACTCTGTTTTCCTTACTTTAATGCTCCTCTTGATGCTTTTCCTCATTCCTTTTGTTCATATTGTTTCATTTAAATAGAAGTGGTGGTAGGGTAACAACCTGCTGCAGTGGCCTTATATAGCCCACAGATGGCACTTGATTGATTAGTAATTAGGTAATGCCATTGCAGATGGTGTCAGTGTCTGGGCTGCTGGTACCACCACTGCAGTTGTCGCGTAAACATTGCAACGAATGTCTGTGGCTCTTCTCTACATTGAGAACTTGCTTCCATGCAGCGCCAAGATTATATGTGCTGTCATGGTTGAAAATCTTTTCACACATTCTTATTCTACAGCCTCTTTAATTAAGAATTCCAGTTTGTAGAAGCCTGGGACAAAATGACTGTTTCATCAAAAAGTATTTTATGTTTGTTAGTGAGCCTATTTCAGCAACTACAGATTTTTCCAGTTCTCAATTTCTGATAAGCTGCACAGCAGTCAGAAATGGTGTTTGTTGACTAACCAGTGTAATTGCATTCGTACTCTTAAGGGATGTTGTGAATCCCAGGGGTCTCAAGGCTGACAACATCACTTGTGAATGTGGAAGCAATTATATCGGTCAGTTCATCCGCACCATTTCTGACTGCTGTGTAGGACATCAACAGCATATCAAAAATTGAGAACTGGAGAAATCTGCAGTTGCTGAGCACAGCCTCACAAACAAACATAAAATACTAATTGATGAAACAAAAGTTTTGTTCCAGGCTTCTACGTACTGGGACTCTGTCATTAAGAGGCTGTAGAAATAAGATCTTCAACCATAATAGTGGATCAATCTTAGTGGTACATGGAAGTGAGCTCCCAATGCAGAGAAGAGCCAGAGATATTAGTTGCAATGTTCACACTATGGCTGGAGTGATGGCACTACCAGCACAGATGTTGATCCATCTGCTATGGCATTACGTAATTACAACCAATCAGAAACCACCTAAGGGCTATATAAGCAGTTTTGACAGTCAGTTGCTCGTGACGAAGACGATGGAGGTATTGTTGAAACCTTGAAGTTTACACTGTATTGATGCAGCAAGAAGTCTGAGAATGTGTTATAAAACATTGATATTGCTGCAATCTCTTAAATCAGTCAGTCAGTCAGGATCTTAATAATGCTGATAGATACACAGATGAGTACATAGCATAATCCCACTTTTTGAAATTATTATTTCCTTTCTAAATGATTGTAGTTATGCGAGCATTACAGTATAGACTAAGAAATATTTTTGTCTCCTAATACCGAAGATATCGTCAGAGGCTATAAATATCTTTTTTGTTGGTTTTTGAACTCGACGAGCTGACCTGTTTTTATGTAGACACGGAATAGTGGGATCATTAGATTACGGCGTTGGCATTGGCATGTGTTATGGAGCTGGAAGGGTTGCTCTTTGTTATATTTAGTAGTAAAACCCATATAAGTAAATTCAGTTCACCAAGGGTGTAAATACTGTTCATGAAAGCCTGCAGTTGCATTTGTACTTTACTTGAGGAGGAGAGACAAATAGGTATGGGGACAGGTATATTCTTCCCTTAGGCTTCATTGGGATAGTGACAAATTCAGAACTGAAAGAGGACTCTGGCAAGGAAATTACTTATCACTAAAACTGTTTCCAGAATGAGATTTTCACTCTGCAGCGGAGTGTGCGCTGATATGAAACTTCCTGGCAGATTAAAACTGTGTGCCTGACCGAGACTCGAACTCGGGACCTTTGCCTTTCGCGGGCAAGTGCTCTACCAACTGAGCTACCGAAGCACGACTCATGCCCGGTACTCACAGCTTTACTTCTGCCAGTACCTCGTCTCCTACCTTCCAAACTTTACAGAAGCTTTCCTGCGAACCTTGCAGAACTAGCACTCCTGAAAGAAAGGATATTGCGGAGACATGGCTTAGCCACAGCCTGGGGGATGTTTCCAGAATGAGATTTTCACTCTGCAGCGGAGTGTGCGCTGATATGAAACTTCCTGGCAGATTAAAACTGTGTGCCCGACCGAGACTCGAACTCGGGACCTTTGCCTTTCGCGGGCAAGTGCTCTACCAACTGAGCTACCGAAGCACGACTCACGCCCGGTACTCACAGCTAGTTCTGCAAGGTTCGCAGGAGAGCTTCTGTAAAGTTTGGAAGGTAGGAGACGAGGTACTGGCAGAAGTAAAGCTGTGAGTACCGGGCGTGAGTCGTGCTTCGGTAGCTCAGTTGGTAGAGCACTTGCCCGCGAAAGGCAAAGGTCCCGAGTTCGAGTCTCGGTCGGGCACACAGTTTTAATCTGCCAGGAAGTTTCAAGTTTCACTAAAACTGTTATCAGAAATGCTTGAGAAAATTATCAAATTATTAAACAAGGCAGTTGTAGGTTGGACCATACATGAACCACTTCCATTTCACTAATGACGTTATATTGTTTGCCTGTAATGGAGATAAACTTCAGCAATAAATGGAAGAACTTAGTAGTGCAAGTTTGCTGAAAGCAGGTCTTAAAACCATTAATAACAAGAATAAATAATGTAGAATGAACACATTAAAAGTGAAATATTACAAATTAATGGTGAAGTCATAGAACCAGTCAATGAATTACGTATTTAAGGCATTTGAAGACAAACACTAGATGAACTGCAAAAGAAATTAACAGCTGTAGGAAACTGACGTGGAGTTCTTTGTGGTAAACTAAGTCTTTTCAAAACCTAGCTTGTGATCAGTGTGTATTACCACTTTTTATTTATGCAATTTACAAATGTTACCCTCTTATGTGAAAATTAAAATGTATTTCTTTCAATGGTTTATTCTTTATTTCTCTTCTACATGTCCTTGCAAATGTTTCCATGAAGTGTCATTGCCCTACGATCAATTGTTTTTCATGGGTCCCTCTTAGTGAAAGTTTGGTTATGACCACGATGTACATGGTGAGAATTACTAGGGCAAACAGCAAAAAACGTATTCCACACAATGTAGAACCTAGTTTAATGACCTATCACAAAGCTCATAATATGTGTTTTGTGTCTTAATGCCACTCAAACATATGATGGTAGCAACACTTTCAAATGGTAGTGAAAAGATGAAACTACTGACTCAGTCATACTGCTTGCTAGTAGCTGACCTACAGAGGTATGGGTGGTAATGCCTGTTGCACTTATGGTGTTTTTGATGAAGCCAAATGCGTGCTCCCCTCTCACCCCTGTGACCCCCCTCTGACGCCCCTCTCTGACGCCCCCTCCGACGCGGCCCCACCCCTCCGACAGCCCTCTGTCTTTCTAAATGGCAACCACCCTATGGAGCTAAGCCTTTGTTTGCTTGGGCATGCTTCAGCGACGATAGTTCGGTGTGGCGGTGAAAAGTTTTATGTCTCCAGGTACAAGAATCTTGGCTTAACCGCTCGGATCATGAGGTTGGCAAAAACCTGTGTTGAGGAGATGCATGGCTGTTGAGGCTGAACAGTAGTTAGCAGTCAACTTCCGGCGAACCTGCCACATCTCAGTTATATAAGGTGTACCCACGCAAGTATGGCTCTAAGTGGACCGTTATTTGCCTAGCTGCTCGTGGAACTGAGATGGACCCCTCAAACTTAAACTTACCAACTCCTAGTGATATAGGTGTACTGCTTGTGGGTATCAACAACAAACCTAAAAAGGACTATTGTAGCCAGTTGTCCTGACACAGAGATTCTTCGAATACTTCTGTTAATAGTAACATTTGGTAGAATGTAGAGAGCATTGCTGGAACTTTAAAATCCATAAAGCAATTAAAAATAGGACATTGTTGGTTGGAACTTGTAGTTCCCAACAAGCAACAGACCTTAGTTCCCAACAAGCAACAGACCTTCAGACTGCTAAATGCCTTGGGGAATATGCCATTGGAACAGAGCTGCACGACACCTTGAACTACAGCAAAGATGTCGTATTGTTCGGAGATCTACAGATATTACCAAAGAAGAAATGAAAGATGAATTGACTCAGGAAGAAGATGTCACTGACATGCAGCATGTAATGAAATGGGTAGATGATGAACTGAAGTGGTCAAACCAAATTCCTTTATTCTTGTGTCAGTAGAACAACAATTTAGAGCATATAAAGGCAGGTTTCTTTCACTTAAATGTAAGGCCATGTATGCACTGTTTCAAATGCCAGCTCTTTGGGCACCCTTTTCTGGTATGTAAGGGAGAAGCCACGTCTGACAAATGTGGTGAGGCAACCCATGAAGGAGTCATTTGTTCATCTCTGTGCTCTGTGTAAGTGTGTGGAGATCACATGGTCTGGAGTAGAGACTGCAGTATCTACCTCTAAGAAATGAAGATACAGGAGCTAAAAACAACAAAGCATATTCTGTAAGGTGAGGCAAAAATGTAGAGCATGCTACCTCTCACTTTCAAAATTTTTTTAATTCTTCCTTGATACAGATCTCAAAAAGCCTATTGCGGAAGTTGATGCCTCTACTCAAATGGAGGTTAATAGTGATGTGTCCTGTAGCTATGTGTGGGTTCTAAATGCAAAAAGAAGAAATGAGACAACAACAGTTATTTGAAATGCATTTGTGTAACTCAGTGAGCTGTCGCATACAATTTCAGCCAGATCCCAAGTGAATTTTCTAGAGTATCCTGTTCCATAACCAAGTCCATTATTCCATAACCAAGTCCATTATATTGCAGTCACTGATAGAGACAGTAGCAGCTGTGCTGGCATGAATATGTGTGTGTGTGTGTGTGTGTGTGTGTGTGTGTGTTTGTGTGTGTGGAGGGGGGGGGGGGGAAGAGAGAGAGAGAGAGAGAGAGAGAGAGAGAGAGAGAGCACGTGCGCAATTTCAGGAGAAGGACTTAATTATATGAAAGCTTACATGATTAGTAGTCTTTTTATTGTGCCTGTCTGCAACCTTATGCCTCTTCAATGTGATTAGCAATCTGTCCTTTTCACATTGTTGTTATTCCATCCTGGACTTTCCATTGTTTGTTTAAATTTAACAATTGTTTTGTTACAGATGATTGATGATGGTGATTCCCATAATATAAAAGAAAATGGCACTGAGAAAGGTTTTGAAGACAATATAACAAGTAATATTGCAGCATGTGAACCTAAAGTCCCTGAGCTACCTTTGGAAAAACCGGATCCAACAGACAGGAATTTCAGGTTTGTGGCTGATGTACCTTTTGTTGCAAAATGGACTTTTGAAACATACAATTAAAAGTATTAATTACACAAAAAACGAAAAGAAGTGTCCGTGTAACTTGTTGTGAACGTGAACGTGCAATGGAAAAATTGGTAAAGATGGAAGATGAGCAACTTACAGCTCATATATGCAGCAGGCTTTGACTGTAATTTGTGTTTAAAATACCATTCATAAGCATGGCTTCACGTTTGTACTCGGTTGTGTTTTATTATGGAATATTTTAACAGTGAAACATGCTGAAGTTAAAAGCAGTGCTTGGTTAGTCAAAATTTATGGCTTTTAATTTATTCCTCACTTTGTTTCTACACGTGGCATGTATTTTACATAGAAAATAATTAGAGTAATTTTTTTTAGAGTTTTGGTTTAAGGGATCTGGTGTGTTAATCCATGCATCTGTGTTGAATGCTTAGTATTTATCTGCCTCTACTTCTCCGGATCCCATTTCACTTACCGAGGGGCCCACCTGAAGTTATTTTCACATATGTTGATTACTCTCCATCAAAGGTAACATGTTGTGTCATTCCTACCAAGAAACCCTCAATCCATTTACAGATTTTATCACGCGTCTTTCTTCTCATTCGTATGATAAGTCTCCCTGACATTGGATTCTGGGCAACTTTTCTCATCTCTCCCCATTTCATAAATCTTATTGATCCTTTTGTTCCTCCACCTCCTCTTCTTTCTCCTTCAACCCTCCTGCCAGAAGAAGAAGAAGAAGAAGAAGAAGAAGAAGCCACTGTCTTTGGAAGCTTGTTAATTGTAGTTTTTTTTACCCCCTATCCAGTTACATTATATTTTCTGTCACAAATCTTGTTTGGTACCCCATACAATTATTATTTTGTTAATAAGTACTAGTGTGGTACTCACATTATTTTTGGAAGTCAAGAAATACTGCATCCACTGAATTGCCGTGCCCTGTGGTGTTGCCTGAAAAAGAATCAATTGGTCTTCACATGACTGGTGTTCTTGAAATCCATTCTCGTTGGTGTGAAGGAGGTCCGGTCATTTTCTGTGAGATATCTTAATGCACTGGAACCCAGAATATTATCTCAGATTTTACACCACATGGATGTCAGTGATGTTGGATAATAGTTTTGTGGATCAATTCTGCTACCCTTATTATAGACAAGTGTGACATGCGCTTTCTTTCAATCGTGGGGCACAGTTTTTTTTTTAAGGGATCTATAGTATATTTGGTTAACTTCTGTGTTGAATTTGATAGGAATTAAGTCAGGACCGTGGCCCGTGTTCAATTTTAGTGATTTCAGCTGTTTTTTAATGCCCATATGATTATACTTATGACAATAAGTGTAGGTGCGGTACTGAGTCAAATGCTTTTTGGAAGTCGAGAATCACGGATCTACCTGGTTGCTTTGATCCAAAGCTTTCAGTATGTTATGTAAGAAAACTGCGAGCTGGGTTTCACATGATGGATGTTTTTGAAAACCATGCTGGTTGGCTTTGAGGAGGTCATTCTGTTCCTATACCTCATGGTGTCCTGCTCATCACTACTGTTGCCACCTTTCTTTATACTAACATCCCTAATGCTCGTGGCTTTACCTGTATTGCTCACTATCTTTTCCCAGTGCCTGATAGATTCCAAACCGGCAACCGCCTACCTAGTTGCCATGACCAGCTGTATCCTCGCCCACAATTACTTCTCCTATGAAAGCATTACCTACAAACAAATCTGGGGTACGGCTACAGGCAGTCGCATGGCATCATCCTATGCCAACCTATTCATGGGCCTTGTAGAGGAATCCTTCCTAAACACCCGGAGTCTTAAACCCCTCACCTGGTTCAGATTCATCGATGACATCCTTGTGGTCTGGATCGAGGGTGAGGACACCCTACCTACATTCTTCCAGAACCTCAACCGCTTCTCCCCATTTACTTCACCTGGTCCCACTCTACATCTACATCTATACTCCACAAGCCACCCAACAGTGTGTGGCGGAAGGCACTTTACGTGCCACTGTCATTACCTCCCTTTCCTGTTCCAGTTGCGTATGGTTTGCGGGAAGAAAGACTGCTGGAAAGCCTCCGTGCGCGCTCGAATCTCTCTAATTTTACATACTCAACCCAATAAGCCTCCTTCCTAGATGACCTCCACCTCAAAGATGGCTACATCAATACTTCCGTCCATATCAAATTGACTAACCACCAGCAGTACCTCCACTTCAACAGCTGCCACCCATTCCATACCAAGAAGTCCCTTCCACACCGCCCAGCCACCTGTGGTCATCGCATCTGCAATGACAAGCGGTCCCTCTCAAAATATACTAAGGGTCTCACTGAGGACTTTACAAACCATAATTACCTTCCCAACCTCGTACAAAAACAATTCTTCTGTGCTTTTTCTATCCAGTCACGCACTACCTCCCAAAGTCCAACTATCTGGCCACAGAGGAGCATTCCCCTCGTGACTCAGTACCACCCAGGACTGGAGCAATTGAATCACATTCTCCGCCATGGTTTCAACTACCTTTCATTGTGCCCTGAAATGAAAAATGTCCTACCCCCTATCCTTCCCAGCACTGCGCAGTGCGCAAGTAGCAGCAAGTGGCTTATTTAGCGTTCATGTAAGTGTAGTAGTCAGGTTGAAAATTTGTTCTTAGTGAACTTGTTTAATTAAATCCATCAAATCATTGTGTAGTTGTGCAATTAGCAGGGGTAGATTTGCATTTTAATATCTGTGACTTGTAAAGTTGGGTAGTCGTTCATCATTTGTTTATTTCTTTCAAATAGTTTTTGTAGGTTACTGACAGTACAGTTAGCCTTCTGCCGCCGAGCAGTGTGTCAGCAGTGCGCAAGTAGCAGCATTACTGCATTTACTAGGCAGTCTTGTATTTTAATAACAGTTTAAATTTTGTGTCACATTGTTTGTGCTCTCTGTAGATTAGTTCATATGTTCTTTGCACAACAGTATTTAGTATGGATAAGGACTGCAACTGCTGTGTTCGGATGCGGGCTGAGTTGGCATCCCTTCGCTCCCAGCTTCAGGCAGTGTTGGCTTCGGTCACACAGCTTGAGGCTGTTGCCAATGGGCATTGCTGTGTGGGGTCCATATGGGGGTTTGTCGGGGACGGCCAGCTTGTCCCACGCATCCCCCGATCGGACTACGGCTGTGGCTGCCCGGGATACTGCCTACATTAAGGCTGACACCTCACCCATGGTAGAGTGGGAGGTCATCTCGAGGTATGGCAGGAGGCGAAAGACATTCCAGAGGGCTGAACGGAAGGCCTCTCCAGTTTTTCTGACAAACCGGTTTCAGCTCTGTCTCTGGCTGATACTGATCTTCGGCCGGAAATGGCTGCTTGTCCTGTTCCAGAGGTTGCCCCTCAGTCTGCAAGATTCGGGTGGTTGCAGAGGGTGGGCTTACTGGTAGTCGGGAGTTCCAACGTCAGGTGCGTAATGTGGTCCCTTAGGGATATGCCTGCAAGGGAGGGGAAGAAAACCAATATGCACTCCGTGTACATAGCGGGGGAGTTATTCCAGATGCGGAAAGGGTCCTTCCGGATGCCATGAAGGGTACAGGGTGCACCCATCTGCAGGTGGTCGCTCATGTCAGCACCAATGATGTGTGTCACTATGGATCGGAGGAAATCCTCTCTGGCTTCCGGCGGCTATCTGATTTGGTGAAGACTGCCAGTCTCACCAGCGGGATGAAAGCAGAGCTCACCATCTGCAGCATCGTTGACAGGACTGACTGCGGGCCTTTGGTACAGATCTGAGTGGAGGGTCTGAATCAGAGGCTGAGACAGTTCTGCGACCGTGTGGGTTGCAGATTCCTCGACTTGCGGGTTGCAGATTCCTCGACTTGCGCCATAGGGTGGTAGGGTTTCGGGTTCTGCTGGATAGGTCGGAGTCCACTACACACAGCATGTGGCTACATGGGTAGCAGGGGTTGTGTGGCGTGGACTGGTTGGTTTTTTAGGTTAGATGGCCTCGGGCAAATACAGAAAGGGCAACAGCCTCAAAGGGTGCGGGTCAAAGTCAGGTCATGCGGGGACCAAACAGCAATCGTGATTGTAATTGTAAACTGTCAAAGCTGCATTGGTAAAGTACTGGAACCTCAAGCGCTGATAGAAAGCACCGAAGCTGAAATCGTTATAGGTATGGAAAGCTGGCTGAAGCCAAAGATAAATTCTGCCGAAATTTTTACAAAGGCACAGACGGTGTTTAGAAAGGATAGATTGCATGCAACCGGTGGTGGCGTGTTTGTCGCTGTTAGTAGTATTGCATGTTTGTCGCTGTTAGTATTAGTTTATCCTGCAGTGAAATAGAAGTGGATAGTTCCTGTGAATTATTATGGGTGGAGGCTATACTCAACAACCGAGCTAGGTTAATAATTGGCTCCTTTTACCGACCTCCCGACTCAGCAGCATTAGTGGCAGAACAACTAAGAGAAAATCTGGAATACATTTCACATAAATGTCCTCAGCATGTTATAGTCTTAGGTGGAGATTTAAATTTACCAGATATAGACTGGGACACTTGGATGTTTAGGACGGGTGGTAGGGACAGAGCATCGAGTGACAGTATACTGAGTGCACTATCCGAAAATTACCTCGAGCAATTAAACAGAGAACTGACTCGTGGAGATAACATCTTGGACCTACTGATAACAAGCAGACCCAAACTTTTCGACTCTGTAAGCGCAGAACAGGGAATCGGTGATCATAAGGCCATTGCAGCATCCCTGAATATGGAAGTAAATAGGAATATAAAAAAAGGGAGGAAGGTTTATCTGTTTAGCAAGAGTAATAGGAGGCAGATTTCAGACTACCTAACAGATTAAAACAAAAATTTCTGTTCCAACGCTGACAATGTTAAGTGTTTCTGGAAAAAGTTCAAGGCAATCGTAAAATGCGTTTTAGATAGGTACGTACTGAGTAAAACTGTGAGGGACAGGAAGAACCCACCATGGTTCAACAACAATTAGGAAACTACTGCGAAAGCAAAGAGAGCTTCACTGCAAATTTAAACGTAGCCGAAACCTCCCAGACAAACAGAAGCTAAATGATGTCAAAGTTGGCACAAGGAGGGCTATGCGTGAAGCGTTCAGTAAATTCGAAAGTAAAATTCTATGTACCGACTTGACAGAAAATCCTAGGAAGTTCTGGTCTTACGTTAAATCAGTAAGTGGATCAAAGCAGCATATCCAGACACTCTGGGATGATAATGACATTGAAACAGAGGATGACACGCGTAAAGGTGAAATACTAAACACCTTTTTCCAAAGCTGTTTCACAGAGGAAGACCGCACTGCAGTTCCTTCTCTAAATCCTCACTTGAACGAAAAAATGGCTGACATCGAAATAAGTTTCCAAGGAATAGAAAAGCAACTGGAATCACTCAACAGAGGAAAGTCCACTGGACCTGACGGGATACCAATTCGATTCTACACAGAGTACGCGAAAGAACTTGCCGCCCTTCTAACAGCCGTGTACCGCAAGTCTCTAGAGGAACGGAGGGTTTCAGATGATTGGAAAAGAGCACAGGTAGTTCCAGTTTTCAAGAAGGGTCATCGAGCAGAACGCGCAAAACTATAGGGCCATATCTCTGACATCGATCTGTTGTAGAATTTTAGAACATGTTTTTTGCTCACGTATCATGTCATTTCTGGAAACCCAGAATCTACTCTGTAGGAATCAACATGGATCCCGGAAACAGCGATCATGTGAGACCCAACTCGCTTTATTTGTTCATGAGACCCAGAAAATATTAGATACAGGCTCCCAGGTAGATGCCATTTTCCTTGACTTCCGGAAGGCGTTCGATACAGTTCTGCACTGTCGCCTGATAAACAAAGTAAGAGCCTACGGAATATCAGACCAGCTGTGTGGCTGGATTGAAGAGTTTTTAGCAAACAGAACATAGCATGTTGTTATCAATGGAGAGAGGTCTACAGACGTTAAAGTAACCTCTGGCGTGCCACAGGGGAGTGTTATGGGACCATTGTTTTTCACAATATATATAAATGACCTAGTAGATAGTGTCGTAAGTTCCATGCGGCTTTTCGCGGATGATGCTGTAGTATACAGAGAAGTTGCAGCATTAGAAAATTGCAGCAAAATGTAAGATGATCTGCAGCGGATAGGCACTTGGTGTAGGGAGTGTCAACTGACCCTTAACATAGACAAATGTAATGTATTGCGAATACATAGAAAGAAGGGTCCTTTATTGTATGATTATATGATAGCGGAACAAACACTGGTAGCAGTTACTTCTGTAAAATATCTGGGAGTATGTGTACGGAACGATTTGAAGTGGAATGATCATATAAAATAAAATTAATTGTTGGTAAGGTGGGTGCCAGGTTGAGATTCATTGGGAGAGTCCTTAGAAAATATAGTCCATCAACAAAGGAGGTGGCTTACAAAACACTCGTTCGAGCTATACTTGAGTGTTGCTCATCAGTGTGGGATCCGTACCAGGTCGGGTTGACGGAGGAGATAGAGAAGCTCCAAAGAAGAGTGGCGCATTTCGTCACAGGGTTATTTGGTAAGCGTGATAGCGTTACGGAGATGTTTAGCAAACTCAAGTGGCAGACTCTGCAAGAGAGGCGCTCTGCATAGCGGTGTAGCTTGTTGTCCAGGTTTCGAGAGGGTGCGTTTCTGGATGAGGTATCGGATATATTGCTTCCCCCTACTTACCTCCTGAGGAGATCACGAATGTAAAAATTAGAGAGATTCAAACGCACACGGAGGCTTTCCGGCAGTTGTTCTTCCCGCGAACCATACTCGACTGGAGCAGGAAAAGGAAGTAATGACAGTGGCACATAAAGTGCCCTCTGCCAAACACCGTTGGGTGGCTTGGGGAGTATAAATGTACATGTACCACAGTGGTATTCTGATGCCCACTGTACCTACAAAATAACCTCGTCCATCCGTACACAACCTCTGCTCACAACCCCTTGCTCATATCCCTGTAATAGACCTAGATGGAAGGCCTGTCCCATACATCCTCCCACCACCATCTAGTCCATTTCGGTCACAAACACATCCTATCCCATCAAAGGCAGGGGTATCTGTGAAACCAGTCGTGATCTACAAGCTAAGCTGCAATCGCTGAGCTGCTTTCTATTTGGGCATGAGAACCAACAAGCTGTCTGTCTGCATGAATGGCTACCAACAAACTGTGGCCAAAACTGGAACACCCTGTTGCTGAGCACACCGCTCAACACAGCGTTCTACATTTCAATGACTGTTTCACAACATGTGCCATCTGGATCCTTCCCACCAACACCAGCTTTTCTGAATTGTGCAGGTGGAAACTCTCCCTGCAATATTTCCTATCTTCCTGTAACCCTCCTGGCCTCAATCTCTGTTAGTTATTGTTCTTACCCATCTAGCCTCCATCCCTGTTCCCATTCCACCACTACACGGCCCTCTGTATCTCACTAGTGCACCCAGTCTTTTTGCTTGTCTGCTTTTCCACTAACACCCCCCCCCCCCCCTTCCATCTAACACCCCGACTGCACCTATCTGCCCTACCTTCTCTCCATTTCATCCATCCATGCATGCTCCCTCCTTCCTTGCTTCCTTGCTATCCCTCTCTTTCCCTGTCCCTGCCTCCTTCTTACCCCCATCCAGTTGCCTCTGATCATACACACCTGCTCGTAGTGTGACTTCAGGTGCCATAGACTGTGGTCATTTGTGTGTGAGCTACATATGTATTTGCTTTGTGTGTGTGTGTGTGTGTGTGTGTGTTTGTGTGTGTATATTGTCTACTTTCTTTGAAGGCCTTGTTGGCCGGAAGTTTATTTTGTGAGAGTCTTTTTGTTATGCCAGTCTGCGACTCAGCATCTCCAGTATATGCTGAACAGCAACTATTCTTTTCATAATAATGTTACTTTCCATCCTGGAGTTTCCTTTGTTTTATTTTACAATAGACTTATATGTATAGTAATGAAAAGTAGGCAAAATAAAAACTTTAATGTTATCTTTGACTTTCACGCAGTAATTGTGTAGTTCTCTGTTTATCATTGGCGTAAATTTAATTTTAGTTACATGATAGTTTAAGTATATACAAAGAGGGTACAGCTAAAATTTTATTTCTATAGTACACCTTTTACTGTGTATCTGCATCCCCTGCGTAGGACATTTTCTTCGTTACAAATACGTTGCTGCTTACTTTTGAGCAGATTATTTCCATATGATTTTCCCAAATCATAAGTCTGTCTGTCTGTCAATGCCAAGAATGTGCTACTGTCAGTTTCTGTTAGAGGCACATTGCAAAGTTTCATGTTTAGTTCTTCTACATGTGTTGTTCTCTTTGCATTTATTTCCATGTAAGTTGTTCTCTTTTCATTTATAAATAGACTGTATTCACTAAAATATTCATTTGCCCTTTCTATGTCCATGATAGTTCTTGTTTCTAAATTGTTTTTTGAGCTACTACTTGCAATGAGGGACAGGCGTATCATCTGCATACATGATGAGTTTTCTTTTACTGAGGCTGCCATGTTATTCACATACTTTATTAACATTTGCAGATCAAGTATTGAGTCTTGTACTATGCTACACTTTACCACACGAAAATCAGAGTGAAAAAATTTCCTACATATTGTTTCCCGTGTATCTTAATTCTACTTTTTGTTTCCTGCAGATGATTTTAATACACTGGCTGCATTCCCTTGACACCATATTAGTGCAACTTACTGAACACAGTACTATGGCACACACACAGAGGTCATGAAATATGGTACAGACATTCTTCTGTTCTTCCAAACTCTGACTGTGTGTCATGGAAATTGCTGCTGCTGTTTTTTGTACATTTCTCTTCCCTGAACCCATGCTCTGCTTGATCCAGGATAGCTTATTTTTCTATGAATTTTATTACAATGTTTTTAATAGCTGTTTCTACAGTTTTCAATAAGGTGGGTGCAATTGTTATAGGTCCATAGTATCCAGGATCCCCTTGTCACCATCCTTATAAAGTGACATTAATTTACTCTTTTTCAGTCATGCTGGAGACAGACCCTTCTCCATTACCAGTTTCGATGTGAATGTCACAGGCATAGTTAGATACTGTGTGCAGTATTCGATTATTTTTGGAGATGTTTCACATATGACATATGTGTCTTGGGTTTCATAGTGATCTGATCACATTTGTAAGTTCAGTTTAATAGGAGTGCTTATTCTGTTGTTTCTGGCGAAACTATATGTTTTTTTAAAGTCAGTGCTTCAATTTATTTTATTGGCTTCTGTACTATATTTACATGATCGTGATTTAAAGTGGAACATACTTCACATCGGCCAGTCAGTTCGTCCCCTTGTGCTTTAAGAACTCTGTTCCTACTTCCTGTCTTATTTGATTCATTCCTATTTGTATATATGTCTTTGAAATATTTGTTGAAATTCTAGTTTGATGTTTGTAATATCTAGTTTTTGCATGCATTATCATTTTGCTATATTCTTTTCTCTTGTGTCTGTATATTCTACCATCTGCTTGACTATTACATTTCCTACATCTTTTAAACAAGTCTTTTAATGTAACTCTTCAGGCTTTCCCTGCAAGATCTTGAAATGCGGAATAATCGGGTCCGCTGCCAGATGTTTGTGTCACTTTGGCACCGTATTTTGGTCACATAACTCATTGCCTTCTTCAGGTGCTCCCTGAGACTACCGTATTGGAGGATCTTGTCCAGTATTTATGCCCAGAGAGTGCTGGGCGCTCTGTTTGCCGTCCGTGCCCGCCTGGCACTGCTTGTAAGGTGTTGTCTCTTCCCCGGTGCTCCCTTGGACGTCCGCACCCGACTTGGTCCTCATCTGTGTCAGCTTTCTGAGGCTCGTCCTGTGTTGGGCGTTCCGTTTGCGGTCCGCGCCCGCCTAGTGCTGCTCCTGAGGTTTTGGCCCTTCCCTGGTGCTCCCACGGATATCCGCGCCCGGCTCGTCCACCATCTGTGGTCGTGGCAGCTGTCTTGGGCTGGACCCGCGTTTGGCATTCCATTCGTGGTCTGCGTACACTTGGCGCTGCTCCTGAGGTGTTGACACTTCCCTGGTGCTCCGACAGATGTCCACGCCCCCCTTGTCCACCATCTGCAGGTGTGGCAGCTGTTTGAGACCCATCTCGCATCGGGCGCTCCGTTCGCGGTCCGCACCCGCCTGGTGCTGCTTGTAAGGTGTTGTCTCTTCTCTGGTGCTCCGTCAGACGTCTGCGCCTGATTTGGTCGTCATCTGTGGTCGCGGCAGTTCTCTGAGGCCTGTGCCGCGTTGGGTGCTCCCTTTGTGGTTCGCGCCCGCCTGGCGCTGCTCCTTAGGTGTTGGCACTTCCCTGGTGCTGAGACGGTCATCCGCGCCTGGTACGTCCATCATGTCCAGTCGTGGCGGCTGTCAGAGGCCTGTCCCGTGTTGGGAGTTGTGTTCGCAGTCCGCGCCCGCCTGGCGCTGCCCCTGCGGTGTTACTACTTCTTGAGGAGTTTCTTGGTTCCTTTCGTTGGGCCCTGATAAGCTCCAGAGCCGGACTCCACGCCGAGCTGAGCTGGTAACCGCTGTCTTGGTTTATTATGTTGTCTGTGACCTTGACCTCGATGGCCTCCTTTATGACACTGTCCCAAAATCTTGGCGTCTGTGTCACAATTTTGGTGTTGTTGTAGTCCATTGAGTGACCGAGCTCCAGACAGTGCTCTGCTATGGCAGATAACGCGGGTCCGGCCCCAGACAGCTTCCACGACCACAGACAGTGGACGAGCTTGGTGTGGACGTCCGTGGGAGCACCAGGAAAGGGCCAGAACCTCAGGAGCAGCACTAGGCGGGCGCGGACCGCGAACGGAATGCCCGATGCAGGACGGGCCTCAGAGAGTTGCTACAGATGACGACCAAGTCGGGCGCGGACGTCTGAGGGAGCACCGGGGAAGAGAGAACACCTTACAAACAGCGCCAGGCGGGCGCGGATGGCAAACAGAGCTCCCAGCACTCTCTGAGCATAAATACTGGACAAGATCCTCCAATATGGCAGTCTCAGATAGCACCTGAAGAAGGCAACGAGTTATGTGGCCGAAATATTGTTCCAGAGTGACACAAACATCCGGCAGCAGACCCGATTATTCCGTATGTCAAGTCTTTTAATTCTTCTTTGCCATTTACGATTTCTTTCGTGATCCATTTCCTAATATGTATTACATTTATCTCTCTGCAGACCTCTAGACAAGCAGTGTTTAGGTGAGTTAAGGTTGAACTGAAAGTTTTCCTGATATCTTTTCCATCTTTGCTTATCTGAGAAACATTTCCAGTGTGTTGTAATTTTTAGTGTTGTGACCAGACAAAGCTACTTTGTCTGGCCATAATTGTGTGTTCTGTGATTCTTGGAGAAGTGCTCATCTAGAAAAGATGAAATATTAGTTCACTTTGTTACGTAACTGAATAAAATATTTACTTAATTTTCACCCACTTATTTGCCACAGGAAGACTGGATCATTTACAAGTGTCATGGGCTAGCAAAGCATCACTTGATGCACTAATTAACAATCTGTTCTCTTGCAGTACAAAATGCGAAATTTACCAAAGTTCGTCAGAAACTTCAACTGTCACTGTCCTTACATGATGATGTTGACTGCTGTAGTTTAGGTCTTGAACAGGGGGCTGAGCTCCTCCAAGCTCGGCTCTGTATTGACCTCAGTGCAGGGCACTAAAGTGCTGGGGAACAGGCAAGGACTTCAGGAGCACTTCCCATACGCCATTGTGGATTGCTGTGAGCCCCCTCTAATGCCTGTGGTATCTATGCATTGCTGACTTTTGTGTGGCACTGTGATCTTTGGATGATACCACAGCCAGCATTTGTCAGTCAACAGTCTACAATTACATTTCCAGTTTCAGTATTCTTTTTTTGTGTTTCAGTTAACTGACGTTGGTGATCTGAAGCGAACTACTATTAAGCATGGGAATTCTTTAATATCTTTGCTAGGTAGTGTTTCAAGTTGTATTAGGAAATCTTTTGTCCTAGATCTTGGAGAGCAATATATACCTAACACTAAATGTTTCTCCTCCTGAAAATTTGAACTGCTGCTGCTTCAAAATACTTTTTTCTATGGTTTGCAACGGCCACAGAACACATTTGCTTGTACTGCTATCCACATACAGTGCTACCCTACCACTTATGTATGTTCAGTTCTATAAAAATATGGCTTTTTATGATAACACTGACAATTGTATGTTTTTATTTCATTTTCGGTCAGTTCATGCTCAATCATTATGAAGATGTTTGGTAACTTTGTATAAGTGTTCAAGACATCAGGCATGAGTCAATAAGCTCACAATTAGTGACACTGTCTTCACTTGTATATGTAGTGATCTTTATAAGCTGTGAATGGACATTCAGTGCGTTTTTTTCCCCTTCTATTATAGGAATAAGCAATTTGACAACAGAGATGATAACATATTAGCAGCATGGGCATCAATGACAGATAATATAAAACAAGAATCAGAAGCAGCTGCAGTCAGCATTTCAGGCTCTGAATTACCACTTGTTACAAATGGCAGCAACAAAGAGGTAAGTTTTGTGAAGTACCAGAGATAAATATCTTTTGAAGAATGTTTATTGTGATGAGACGGGAGTACAAGCTGTGGAGCCTCTGGAGATAACTGTGTTTATTGTTGTAGATCACAGAATTTAAGGAAGAGTTTTTTAAAATATGTTTTACTGGTTTTATATTCCCAAATATTTATAAACTCACAGCATCCCAAATTCTCTGTCACATTTGCCAGTATTTAGTAAGCCCCTAAGCCCCTTTAAACTATAAAATTTGTTCTTGCATGATAAACTAAATTCTGAAAACGGATTTGTTTTAAATACATTGTTTAATTTGCAGGTACTTCGTTTCTTTTGGCTGGATGCCTATGAAGAACCATTCAAACAACCAGGTGTAGTGTATCTCTTTGGAAAAGTGTTCGTACAGTCTGCAAAGACATATGTGAGCTGCTGTGTCAGTGTCAAGAATATAGAAAGAAAAATATATCTCTTACCTCGAGAAGAAGTTAGTAGTATTTATGAATGGCATTTCTGTTTTATTTGTTTAAAAATTCCTCCTCATCACATAAGATACAAGACTGCTTCAGTTTCTAAGAATTTATTTGTTGTAAAATATAAGTGTAGAGCTGCTACCTGAGCTTGAACTGTCATTACATGTGACATGTTTGATTAAAATTTATCAACTCAATGTCAGTTGACAAGCAGCCGGAATGCAGAAACTGCGCAGCCCATATGGAGCCCCATGGAAAGGACATTCATAATTGTTTTTGAAAAGTGGGAGGAACAAATGCAGAAGTCTGTGGACTCAAATGATGCTTACTTTGAGGGTAATTGCCACCTGAACTGATGTTGTAAGTACACTACTCTAATTTGTGCCACCAGTCTTGTTTCATTTGTCGGATGCTCTAGAGAACATTTCTCAACAGAGCTTGAGACTATCTCCGTAGTAAAATGCCTTGTATTGCCACTGAACTGACTGAGTAGTGTAAAACATGTTAAAGCATAAAGACCTGTTTAAAAAGTGCCTTGACAAACAGGAACTTAATAATGTGAGCAGTCATGTTCCTTTTGTGTTGAGGTGACATCTCATGATGATGCTTAATTTATTTTGTGTGGTAAACTGATTCTGAATTGAACTGTCACAAAAAATTAAATCATTGTGTAACTTTGTGCTTGTGTGGTTGTTAAAATGTAAAAGCAATAATGCATCCGTTATCGAACTTCGATAAGGACATCAATGTTGTGCCGCAATATAAAACATTTCTGTGGTCTCAGTGACACTTCATGTTCCATATACCATCATAAATCATCTTTTTACTGGTCTGTGTAGGTAGGAAGGGAGGGCATATGAAACTGGATGTCTTTCAGCTGAAAGGGATGTGACATTTTGGGAAAGTTGTTTCGTAATGTATACATAGAACATGTTCATGAACTGATTTAAGTATTCCTCTTCAATTGGTATGCTAACTACATTCACTCTAATTCCTACCAAAACCTCCAAATTAGAAGATGTCTCATTGCCTGTTCCGTACAGATAGCATGCTTTCTGCAAATTTGTACTGATTAAAATTCTGGGCTATTATGCCATGGCTGGTTGAATTTCTTGATGAAAGCCAACCTTTCATATTCGTCCATTAGGGAACTCTTTACCCCATGGTGAAAGAATGGTACATTTCTTCTTCCGCATCAGTATCCAGGTGCCATTTAGTTTCAGACGAGGCTTTTGATAGAAATTGTGTAGGTGTTTAGTAATCTCAGGGGCTCTCTGTATCGCTTTTCATAGTGTTCACATACAGCCGCCAGTACCGTAAATCTTATTGAATCAGATCCCTTGGTCTCCTGGCTGCAAAGCATGTCCCGTAACAGCTTATCAGTCTGTTTCTCTGTTTCTACAGTTGCTTTTGTGTTCTAAGTCATTTTTTGGCAGTTCTTATAGTAGTACGCAAGTACACCTCCCCCCAGGGGACTCACCATTTTTTGGTGAGTTCATACTTGGCTACCATGGGGCCCCAGCTTTTGCAGCACCTTCTCCTTTTCCATGTGTCTTGTCTCTCCTCCTGCTGTTCTTTCTCCCCTCCCATGGGGAATATGTCTGGGATGTTTCTGGGAATGTGTTCTGCATTTTCAGTAACTGACATTAGAACAGTCTAACCATTGTTTTTGTCCCTTTTTTCTTTCTTTGTTCATCTTCTCCTGTTCTTTCTCCGCTTCAGCATTGAGGTTCCTCATTTTCTTCTTCCTGCCTCTGTGCTTCTGAAGGCAGGCCCATGCGTTTGATGCATGACAGGTGGCTGGGTAACACATAATTCCCAGCCCCGGGCTGACAGGTAGGTAGGCTATAGGGCAGGCCCATGGAGGGGTGCTTGCCTGAGCTGTTATCTCCCTAAATTGGCAATTGGTCCGCTTGTCAGGAGTTCAGGAGGTGTGACCTGAAGCAAAAACGATAACCTAAGAAGGGTGGCCCCCCTCTGTGGGGCCCCTCAGTTGGAAGGAGCATGCCATCGGAACCACTGGCAATCCTGGAGGATTTTTTCGTAATGAGCTAATCACCATCTCAGTCTACATCTACTAAATGTAAATGGAATGAGGCTAAAGATTCCAAGAATATCCCAGTTGCCCTCGGTTCCTCGTGGTATCGTACTGAAAAGGTCAGTCCTTTGCCACAGTTAATCTGCTTATTATTCAGAAAGGTGTTGAAGGAATTGCAGGCCCTGTGAAATAATGATCTCGTTTAGATGATGGCACTTTGCCTTTGGAGTCCAGTTGTGATTTTCAAGTCCAGCAACAGCTTGCAGCTTTGCTCCACCATGACTGTTTGTCTGTGTTGGGACCCATTGAATGCAGTATTCTTCACATGGTGTTATTTACACAAGACTGCTCAATGGTCTGACGAGGGAAAAATCCAAACTAACCTCCCTTACCAGGGCGTTGCTTTAGTCCATCAGCTAATGAAAAAGATTGATGCAATCTTAGCGCCTACAGTATTTTTTTTTCTCATGTTTGACACTGTAGTGCTTCCATCAAAGATCAAAGGAGGCTATGAAGTCATCACAGTCTGACCGTACATTCCAAACCCAATGTACTGCCACCAGTATCAGTGTTATGACGACACTTGCATGTCCTGTTGAAACTTGGCCAAATGAGTTAGTTGTGATAGGTATGCTCACGAGGGGGATTGCCTGCCTTCTCCTCCCCACAGTATAAATTGCAATAGTGGCTGTGCAGCCTCATCCCGAGAATCTTTCATGTATCTCAATGAGTGGGCTGTCCAGGTGAAGGAAAAAGTGTCTTACCCTGTCGTTTGCAAGTTGTTGGCTGATCGAAAGCCCTGCATTTTACAATCTGACACATACAGTACTGTTCTTGCTATGCCTCGCTCCACAAAGGAGATGCCTACCCAGACTTGGGACATCAAATTCAGCACTGCAGTTGTAAAATCACAGAGTATCACGGTAGCATCCCTGTCTTCTTCTCCTCCAGCTGTGCAACAAGCCAACAGATCTTTGCCTCCAGTGGCAAATCCACCTGCTACACAATTGACAGGCCAGAAAAAAACAGAAGGAGTACTCCTACGAAGACTTTTTAGATCCCTCTAGCCAACAAACATCTGACTCTTCATCTGCCAATTGCAAAGGCTCTAAGAAATCAAGCAAAGGAAATGGTCTTCTCCTTTCCCAACTTAGAAATGCTCTTCAAGCGTGGCACTGCGTGATCCCCTCACCTGGCTGACCTCCATTTTGCCGGTGCACATCGCCTACCATTTTCCTGCATTGGATTCCGCAGGCTCACGCAGTGAGAATACCGATGCTTCTGTAGATCTTCTAGCCTCTGCGCTCTGTGGCAATGAGTCTTCGAAGGCTGACACTTGGCAGCTGCTGACATTACTACCCTTCCTTTGTTTCCTCCTCCCCAATTGCCTTATGACACCTCTCAAATGGTATGTTTGTGGCATTAGATCCAATAAGGGGAAATTATGGCTGGTAGTGGAATTGCAGTGTCCACTTGTTATCTGCCTCCAAGAAACAAATTTGTGCCCTATTGACCGCTTTGACATCTCATATTTCCTTCTGGTCTACTTTGACCCCTACCCTCCAGGATGGCATTCCATCTCGTGGTGGAGTCATGCTGCTGATCAGGGATGATGTTCATAGCTAATCCATCTCATTTAACATGCAAGTGCAAGCTATTGCCGTCCGCATTATCCTTCCTCACTTCACCCACTACGTCAGTCCATCATTCAGTGTTGCCAGGGCAGACTTCTCCCAGCTTAGAGATCAACCCCCTCACCCCTATGCTGCTCGGTGACTTTAACGTCCACCATCCCCTTTGGGGCTCTTTGAGGACCTATCCAAGAGGTATCTTCTTAGCTGACCTTCTCAGTCAACTCAACCCCATTTGTCGTAACACTGGAACACCCACATTCCTATTTGGACCTCTCATTCTGCACTGCCCAGCTTGCCTGTCATTTCTAGAGTGGTCCGTTCTCTCTCTCTCTCTCTCTCTCTCTCTCTCTCTCTCTCTCTCTCTCTCTCTCTCTCTCTGTCTTGAGTGACAATTTCCTGTGTGATACACATTTGCTGACCCCACCTATGTGCATACCCAATTGGCAGTTTTCTAAGACTGACTGGAGATTTTATTCCTCGCTGGTGACCTTTGGCGAACATCATTTCCCCAGTCATGATGACCAGGTAGGATACCTCACAAACGTTATCCTTGCTACCGCAGAATGTTTCATACCTCGCACTTTATCTTTACTGCACTGTGTCCAAGTCCCATAGGAGACTGGGGCTTGCCACGATGCGAATCACGTGAGGGGATGTGTTGTCCACATTTTTAATCGTCTCCCTATGATGGGAAACTGTATTTGTTATAAACAGTTGAGTGCACAGTGTCTTTGTGATAACAAAAAAAAAAGTTAGATTTCGTTTACTAGTTCTGTCAACAGTTCCATTCCCTCTCTTCCATTGTGTGGGGCAACCCCTGTCAGCTCTCGGGGACCAAGGTCCATTCCCCGATTTCCGGCCTGACCATAGCAGATGATGTCATTGTGGACTCTGTAAATTCTCCAACATCTTGGGCCACAATTTTGCTGAGATTTCAAGCTCCACCCGCTATCACTCTGCCTTCCTCCCTCGCAGATGAGTGAAGGAGGCTCGGATACTACCCTTCTCTCGGAATCGCAAATGCTACAGTGCTGCCTTTACTATGAAGGAACTAGATCATGCTCTCAGTTCATCCCGATCTTCCATTTCAGGGCCAGACAATGTTCACATTCAGATGTTGCAGAACCTTTCTCTTACAGCAAGCACTTTGTCCTTGATATGTACAATCACTTTTGGACAGATGGTATGTTTCCCAGACTGGTGTGAAGCAACTGTCGTACCCGTACCTAAGCCCAGCCAGGAAAATGTCTTCCTTCTAGCTACTGCGCCATTTTTTTCACTAGCTGTGTTTGCAAGGTGATGGAACATATGATTTATAGCCGGTTGGTATGGTGGCTAGAACCTCTGTCTACTAACCACTGCCCAGTGTGGATTTCGAGCATGCTGTTCTACACTCCTGGAAATTGAAATAAGAACACCGTGAATTCATTGTCCCAGGAAGGGGAAACTTTATTGACACATTCCTGGGGTCAGATACATCACATGATCACACTGACAGAACCACAGGCACATAGACACAGGCAACAGAGCATGCACAATGTCGGCACTAGTACAGTGTATATCCACCTTTCGCAGCAATGCAGGCTGCTATTCTCCCATGGAGACGATCGTAGAGATGCTGGATGTAGTCCTGTGGAACGGCTTGCCATGCCATTTCCACCTGGCGCCTCAGTTGGACCAGCGTTCGTGCTGGACGTGCAGACCGCGTGAGACGACGCTTCATCCAGTCCCAAACATGCTCAATGGGGGACAGATCCGGAGATCTTGCTGGCCAGGGTAGTTGACTTACACCTTCTAGAGCACGTTGGGTGGCACGGGATACATGTGGACGTGCGTTGTCCTGTTGGAACAGCATGTTCCCTTGCCGGTCTAGGAATGGTAGAACGATGGGTTCGATGACGGTTTGGATGTACCGTGCACTATTCAGTGTCCCCTCGACGATCACCAGTGGTGTACGGCCAGTGTAGGAGATCGCTCCCCACACCATGACGCCGGGTGTTGGCCCTGTGTGCCTCGGTCATATGCAGTCCTGATTGTGGTGCTCACCTGCACGGCGCCAAACACGCATACGACCATCATTGGCACCAAGGCAGAAGCGACTCTCATCGCTGAAGACGACACGTCTCCATTCGTCCCTCCATTCACGCCTGTCGCGACACCACTGGAGGCGGGCTGCACGATGTTGGGGCGTGAGCGGAAGACGGCCTAACGGTGTGCGGGACCGTAGCCCAGCTTCATGGAGACGGTTGAGAATGGTCCTCGCTGATACCCCAGGAGCAACAGTGTCCCTAATTTGCTGGGAAGTGGCGGTGCGGTCCCCTACGGCACTGCGTAGGATCCTACGGTCTTGGCGTGCATCCGTGCGTCGCTGCGGTCTGGTCCCAGGTCGACGGGTACGTGCACCTTCCACCGACCACTGGCGACAACATCGATGTACTGTGGAGACCTCACGCCCCACGTGTTGAGCAATTCGGCGGTACGTCCACCCGGCCTCCCGCATGCCCACTATACGCCCTCGCTCAAAGTCCGTCAACTGCACATACGGTTCACGACCACGCTGTCGCGGCATGCTACCAGTGTTAAAGACTGCGATGGAGCTCCGTATGCCACGGCAAACTGGCTGACACTGACGGCGGCGGTGCACAAATGCTGCGCAGCTAGCGCCATTCGACGGCCAACACCGCGGTTCCTGGTGTGTCCGCTGTGCCGTGCGTGTGATCATTGCTTGTACAGCCCTCTCGCAGTGTCCGGATCAAGTATGGTGGGTCTGACACACCGGTGTCAATGTGTTCTTTTTTCCATTTCCAGGAGTGTACAATTGACCACCTCATCACTTTGTCAACTCATATCATGAATAGTTTCCTGCGGAAATACCAGAATGAGGTCGTGTTTTTTGATTTCTAGAAAGCCTATGACACCTGCTGGAAGACTGGTATCCTTCGTACTCTATGTAGGTGAGGTTTCCCAGGCCACGTGCCTCGTTTCATTCAGGAATTTTTAAAAGACTGAGTTTTCAACGTACGTATGTATTCAGCCTTGTTAGACAGCAAGAAAGGGTGTCTCAAGGCTCTGTCCTGAGCGTCATCCTCTTTGCTATAGCCATTAGCCTGTTATGGCCTGTCTCCTGCCAGACATCTCCAGCTCTCTTTTCATAGGCAACTTTGTTATCTGTTGCAGTTCTCCATGGACTTGTGTACTTGAACAGCGTCTTCAGTGATGGGCCGATCATTTGTGTACTGACAATGGCTTTTCCACTGACAAAACAGTTTGTATGAATTTCTGGCCGGGTCAATCAGTTTTTTCTTCCATCTTTACATCTTGGGCCTGTTGCTCTTCCCTTCACTGAAACTGTGAAATTACTGGGGCTCATGTTTGATAGAAAACCTTGTTGGTCCTCTCGCATGTCTTACCTGGCTGCATGCTGTACCCAGTCTCTGTGTCTCCTGCATGTTTTAAGCAGTACTTCCTGGGGAGCGAAACGGATCACCCTCCTCTGTTTGTAATGATCACTTGTCTGTTCAAATCTAGGCTATGGGGTGTTTTGTTTGTGCATCTGCACGTCCATCTTGTGCTGTCTTAATACAATCCACCATTGTGGAATCCGTTTGGCTACTATCACCTTTTACATTATTCCCATGATAGTCTCTATGCAGAGGCTACAAAAATACCGCTGTTGTACTGGCATGATGTTCTCCTCAGTGGATATGCGTGCTGTTTTGTCTGCTATGCCTGCCCACCCGTCCTATGCCTCATTTTTCGATGACTCCTTTGACCTCCAGTATGGGGCTCATCCTTCTTCTGTTTTCTCCTGGAGTTCGCTTTTGGTTATTGCTCCAGTGGCCTAACTTCAAGCTACCTGCCACATTCCCGATGGAAACACTTCATAACCGTGGCTTTCTTTGGCGGCAAATGTTCGTCTTGGACTTTATTCACTTCCTAGGGAAACTAGTCTGCATTCGATCTATTTCTGTAAGTTTCTCGACCTTCCCATTGAACTTAGCGATAGTACCTTTGTGTACGCTGATTGCTCGAAGGCTGACAGTGGTGTCGTGTGTGTTTCCATCATTGGTGCAGACCATTTTCGGTCTCAGTTTCTAGAACACTGCTTAGTATTTACGGCAAACATCTGGCAACACAGGTTTTTTAATTGTCATATGCCCCGGTTCTCTCAATGCTCTTCAGAGCCTCTGTGTGCTGTATCCAGTCCATCCCTTAGTGCAATGGGTCCAAGAAAACTTCAATTTTCTCGCCGTTGAGGAAACCACTGTGATGTTGTCGGTACCTGGTCACTTCAGTTTTATGGGAAATGAGGCTGCTGCCAAGGCTGCAGTCCTCCTACCTTGGTGCACTAGCACTTCCTTCCTTTCAGATGGTCTCTTTGTTGTTGTCTGTAGGCACATGGCATCACCTGTGGTCTTCTCTTCACGGGAACAAACTCTGCGAAATTAAACCTTTTCCAGTGGCTTGGCCGACCTCATCTCAGCCTTGTCGCTGCGAGGAGATCAGTTTAGCTAGATTTCATACTGGGCGTTGTCGTTTTAACCGTTGCCATTTGGTAAGTGGTGGTCTCCTGCTGCCTTGTGTTCATTGTCATCAACCTTTGACTGTTTGTCACTTGCTGACCGAATGCCCTTTTTTTTAACTACTTAAGTTCTCAGGTATGTTTGCCATCTGAGTTGCTGGGTGTTTTAGAGAACGACACGTGGGCTGTCAACCATGTTTTAATTTTTATCCATCTTAGCAGTATGGCAAAAGGACATTTAATCTTTGATTCGGGAATTCCACTGTCTCTACAGCATATTTCGTGGATCTTCCTCCATGAGGGAGTCCTTGTTCTTTGCTTACTTTCCTTCCATCAGTTTGACTTAACATATAGTCTTTTGGCTTAATGTATAGTTGCTTTTAAGTTCTTTTACTTATTGGTGATCTAAGGTTGTGATGTGGGTGCTTATGACCTTAGTTGGTGTTTTGTTTCATCTAGATATTTTGTGTGCAGCCACTAACATCTTAAATGAATGACAGGAAAACCCTTGATTTTGCAGGCACCTGTACATCACCGAGATCTTTTTGTGACTGTCTTCACGTCACTTTTATCTCAGTGGGAAAATATCAATTCTTCAGGAGCACATTGGTGTGGTACTCCAGTTCCATGTTGAGCATCTCCGGTTCATAGATGTTCTTTGTTATATTTGTGTACATTTTTATAATATCTCACTTTTGTTGTTGGTGGTAATATGAACCCGATGTAGGTAATGTTCCTAGCGTGTGGGTCTTTGATATACCATGTAGCCCAAGCCAGCATCTTCAAGGAAGTGTTATCTGCTGTGTACTTCCACTTTTGTAGTGAATTGTATCATTGGTTTTTCTCGCTGAGATATTAATAAAAATGACCTAATTCACCTCTTTCATGTCTCCACAACACAAACATATCATCAGTGTAATAGTTCTTTGTTGGCAGTTCTTAACGTCTGTTTTTTTGAATTTTTCCATTAAAAAAAATGCTATCACTAGGCTTAAGGGGCTCCCCATAGCCATACCATTCACCTGTTTGTGTAAGTGCATTTGAAGCACATGACAGTGAGACAATTTGGCAAGTAGTTCTGCAACATTGAGAGAAGGTGTCCTTTGCGGACAACAAGACATTCATTTGACTATGGCATAATAATGAAATATTGTAATGAGTGTAACATTTCCAGGCATGAAAGTTTACTTGTTACTGTTTATTTACCTTTGTGACAATCACTTCAATTGCCCAGCTACTTATGCATTTTTCCACAGCAGTATGATTTTGTAAGTGTTCAAGGTGCATTTAGTATGGCATTAACTTGAATAGATGGAGTTAAGGCCAGAATTTAAATGTGATAATCTTCATGTGAGCTCAAATTATGTAGCCCAATGTTCAGTTGTTAGAGACCTTCTTTTCCACATCTCTAGGTTTTTCACCTTTTTCGTGACAGTCTCATGAGGTTCAAACAAACATGTCATCATTTGTGTTTCCCTTCTTTGTATATATTCAAAAATCCTGTTAGACCTATTTGTTATGTGTCTCACCGACTTAAGCAATATTCTGGGATGGGTCAGGCCAGTATTTTATAAGCAGTCTTCTTTGTAGACCAATTATTTTCTCATTATCCTGCCAGTGAACTGTAGTCTATCACCTGCTTTATCTTTACACTAAAGCTAACGAAATCAACCCATTTCATAGTATTTCCTTCCAGTGCCCAATGTCCAGCCACTGCTGGGTTGGGACTGGTATAGTACTAATCCAGCATCTGCATATAGGCTATTATTATGATAGGGTCACCACACCAAGGGAATTTGAAAGCTGCTGCCAGCTCCCCCCCCCCCCCCCCCCCCCCCCCCCCCCTCCCAGGAAGAAGTCAGTGTACCCCTTCTGTGTGCTTCTAGTGTATCCCACATGGTCAAATGTGACATAGTTTTCCAAAATGTTTGCACATTGTTTAACTGAGATTGGTATGTCCCTAGACGAATGTGCTTGGCTGTATGGAAGGGTCAGTCGTTTCCTATCATCATAAGTTGTTACACACAGATATGTCCGCCCCCGGTAGCTGAATGGTCAGTGTGATGAATTGTCAATCCTCTGGGCCTTGGTTTGATTCCCAGCTGGGCTGGGGATTTTTCTCCGCCCAGGGACTGGGTGTTCTGCTGTCATCATCATCATCATCATCATCATCATCATCATCATCCTCCTATCATCTTCATCGACTGCAAGTTGCCGAAGTGGTGTCAAATTGAGAGACTGGCACCCGGCGAATGGTCTGCCCGGCAGGGGGCCCTAGCCATACGATTAAATAAATTTACAAATATGAGTTGACTTGTTTCAGTTGTGGTTTGTTGATATTGTAGTCATCAGATACTATGTTTTTGAATTATGTAAAGTGCCCAGCTTTACATATCTGAACATATAAATCAAATTGCCGATCTTTGCACCACTTTGACTTCATTTGAAGATTTGACTGAATATTCATGCAGCTTTCTTCAGGTAGTAATTCATTGTAGATAACTGTATACTTCAGTAGATATGAGGGTCGTATTAATATTGTCTGACAGATCAGTAATATGCAACACACTTCTCTGGGGCACACGTGAAGCTACTTCTACATCTATAGATGAATCCCCATCCAATATAACATTGTCCATCCTCACTAGCAAGAAATCCTCAGTCCAGTCACAAATTTCAACTGATACCACTTTGCAAACTGAAATCCAATTATAATGAAATTCCTAATATTTTAAAATTAGTTCCATTAAATTACTGATAAAGAAAAATATCAGTAATTCACAATCAGTGGGCAGGTCATAGCATCTGGTTAATAAGTTCGAACTCATGCCAATTTCCACATGGGACAGGATGTCATAGAAAACTTTGCCTTGAGGTCCTAGTGTAAAAATTGATTATATTGTGTTGTTTATAAAAGAGCTGAATTTTGTACAGTTAAAGTTGTGTCTAGTTATGGATAGCAAAAGAAACAAATTCAGCAGAGGCTGACAGTTACTTGTTATGCTGAAGACAATTGGAATGTTAAACTCTTTGACATAGCAAAGGAATATAATTTGGTGCCATCTCCTTTGTGCAATACATACTGAAAAGTAAACAGGCATTCGCAAATGTTGAAAATCATTATACTTCCGAATTGAAAAGAGAGAACATTTGTGCTTCATTGTGTAAAGAACACCTACACACCTTCCAATTTAATGCTCAGTTATCCAAACAAGTCAAAATCTGAACAGTTATTTAACTGGAACTGTGTAGGCTACATTCAGTTGTCCTGCCAGGTCTCTTAATTCTGTTATTCCTGAGGATAAAGTGACAATGGGGAACAGAGAAAGTAGATCTGTAGTTTACTATGCGGCAGCAGCTATGTTGCTTCTTTAATTCTTTCAAAAAAGAAAAGTGAATCAAAAATTATTTATTTGCTTCACTCCATGACAAGTTGTGTCATGCCTCAGAAAGTTTCAGAGATTGAGGGACGCAATATTGTGGTATTAAGAAACATTTGCCTTAGCTTATCTGGACACTCTACATGTTTCTTAAAACACTTCAACCCCGTTGCTTCCTTATTGGACATAACATTTTCTAGCAGGACAATTATCCAATCCATATGACCAGAATCATGATCTTCTGTATTGAGGAGTATGACTATGAATTGGATAGTGTCCTGATCACCTGATTTACACAATACCAATGGTATCAATTGCCTGTTAAGAGTTGAAAAACCACCCTCTTGTAAACTTTTGAAATGTGGTACCTACTGATGGAAACTGGCAACCTCTGCCTCTACATGTATCAAAACTAACAGAATTCATGAAATAACTTAGTAGCAAATTGTGCCTAGTTTCAAGTCAGAGATAGCCAAACATACTATTAGGTAAGTAGCAGTGGCTGATTTAACGAAAATCTGTGATTTCCTAATTGTAAACGGTCCTTCTAAAATGATTTCTTCCATATTTGGTGCTCGACAAAACCATGTGCTATATATCCTAGTAAAATGTACATTTGGTTGCTTGCAGATGTTCACAGTGAATTAGTCTATGTCTTTAATGTACAGGATGTAATTTATCTTGTGCTATACATACGTAAAAGAAAACCTCCTACTCAGTGACATTGTATGGTCCAATTGTCTAAACGATTTTTAGAATAATACTTGTGTTTTGAATATGCAGCGGTGGGACCTTGAAGGAAATGTCAGCACAGGGCAAGAAGTAAAATTTCCAGATGTTTATGAGGAATTTAACAAGAAAATAGCAGAGAAGAACAAGATTCTGCAGTTTAAATGCCGGAAGGTTGAACGTTCATACTGTTTCAGTGAGCCAGGGGTCCCATTGGTGTCAGAATATTTGGAGGTGAAATATCCTGTAAGTAATTTATGTATTTTGTAACTTTTAATTTACTGTATTTATAATTTCTTAATTAATTTAGTTTTTTACACAGGTTTTATTGTAATTATGTTAATATCGATTAAAGGACAGACATATTTTTTATAATTCAGAGTAATATCTCTAACAAATTGAGAAGTATTTCATTATACAGTGAATGATTTTTAATGATCTCTGTATAGGTCATTGATACACAAGTTGAATCAGAAACTGAACTGAGACCTAATTTCTAGATCTGGCAGTGTAACTTATACTCGTCGACCAGTTGGATACCTTTTGTCTTCAATTTCCATTTTTGTCGTTTTCTTGACACACATTGGGGGAAATAGAACTGTGTGAAATGATGATCCCAAATTGATTCTTGTTTGAAATCTGTTAACTTAACTATCCCCTATACATTTTATTATACACGGGTTTAGGGGTATAAGTGCAGATATTTCTGTTGATAACTGAGAACGTTGTACTGAACAACGTTGCATTATTATTTACTTCATTTGCAGACTAATAGTTACAGCTATTACGAGTAGTATGTTTTTAGGGGCAGCCTGATTCTGCTCCAGCATGAATGGGCAACCTGACACCATTGGTACCTGCTGGGATTATATGTGGATGCTCGGACCTTCATAATCTCAGTGGTCAAATGTGCTCCTGTCATGTGATTACTGTTTGTGTACTAATATTCTTGTTGTCACTCTGTGACCCAGTAAACCTAACAGTTAGTTATTTAAGACTTTGTGTTTCCTTGTGTCCCTAGTTAGAACAACTTGATGGTAGGAAGATTGTCTGCTACTGTAGAATTACCAATGACAGAGAGCAATGTTTATGCAAAGAAGCACTGTGATGCAACTGACACGTCTCCATGTATGACAGCTGATTAACTGAGTCAAGGCTGCGTGGGGTAGCCGCGTGGTCTGAGGTGTCTTGCCACAGAGTGCATGTCTGCACCTATCAACAGGTTCGAGTCCTCCCTCGGGCATGGGTGTGTGTGTGTGTGTGTGTGTGTGTGTGTGTGTGTTGTCCTTAGCATAAATTAGTTTAATTTAGAGTAAGTAGTATGTAAGCTTAGGGACTGATGACCTCAGCAGTTTGGTCCCATAGAACTTACCACCAAACTGATAAAACCATTGTACTAAAAGCATCTCCTTTGCCAGCTGGAAAGGACAGTGGTTTTGTATTACTGATTTCAGTAAGATCAGTATACGAAAGAACAGTGCAGTCAAAGATCAGCAAGTCTGTCTTCCAAGAGGATGTTGCTAGCACTTCGATGTCATATGGTGAATCTAAGAAAGAATCAGAAAATTTGGAGAGTAGATTATTGGTAGCTTCTAATTAAGATAAAATGTTCTGTTGGACTAATATTTCTTTGTGAGTGGAATAGTTCCTCTTTTAAAGACCAAGAGTGAGTGGCAGTACTCTTTATCCATCTGTAGATGAAATTCAGGAAATTGCATGATGATCAGTAAATGTAGACATTGTGTGAGGCATTATTTGGGGCAGTGGCGGGGTAATTTTTGGAATGGAACTAATCTGAGGATAACATCAGTTTCTCTGTATTGTTTGTTCTTATTTATGAAAAATATCTTATTTGGCGGAAGAAACACTTAAATACAAAGCTGGATTATTGCTTTATTTTTATTGTTTGCAAATTGTATATATGCAGTATAACGACAAACTAATTTAGTGGAAGGGAATTTTCAGGCCCAGTATCCACCGCTGCCATCTGATCTGAAAGGTGAAACATTTAGCCATGTATTTGGTACTCGTACATCATCGCTGGAACTGCTATTACTAGACAGAAAGATACGAGGACCATGTTGGTTGGATATCCACGAACCACAACCTGTAGCAAACCCAATTAGTTGGTGCAAAATAGAGGTTTGGGAATAAAAATTGTTTTCTTTAATTTGTTAATAGCAAGTATGAATTGCCTTTCAAGGCATGTATGTGCTCACACCCAATTACTAAAATATGCTGGGTTGGTTTACATTTTGAATGAAACAGTTCCTTCGTAGAAGCAAGAATAATGAGGCAAACGGACTTAATTATGTATGGTTGCAGTAGTGTGTGGCAGCTAGCACATGTTTTTCAGTCCACAGATATAACTTTTAAATTAAAAGAAAAAGAAAAAGAAAATGCCTGCATTCAATAAGCTCAGCTCAACATTCATAGTTTCATTCAGAATGTGCCGACAGTCCGATTCGTGGTATACATGTTTGTCGTTATTGTCCTCTTCTCTCTCTCTCTCTCTCTCTCTCTCTCTCTCTCTCTCTCTCTCTTCTCTCTCTCTACACACCTGTGAGTGAAAATTTCATGATCACTGAGACTTGTCTTCAGTGTGCATTCTCAAAGCGCGCGCGCGCCCACACACACACACACACACACACACACACACACACACACACACACCTGCATGCACATCCTGACAACACAGCACAATATTCAGGAAATTTCCACCATTGCCAGGAACACATTTCAAACAAAGTACAAGAAAATTAAAAATTCTGCAATGTCATCTCTGTATACACATATAGTCTCATACTTAGGTGACAGATGTACATTTGTGTACTACTCGTGCATAACTATGTACAAAGACTTTGTGATGATTTTCTTTTTTTCAGATACATACACTTGTAAAGGTGTTCTACTCCATGTGTATGTGGCACTGATGCAAAATGCTGATATTCATTGGTAGTGCAGAATAAAATATAAATATATATTCTAGCTCAAAAGCCTTTGTGGATATGATGTCCTGAAAACTTATTGGCACTGTGGTGTCTGACTGCAAGAAAACAATTAAGCGTAGTCGGAACCCATGTGTAGGTTGTGGTTGAGTTGTTTCAGTCGAGGGTGACATTTAACAGTGAGGATCTGTTCATTTTCAGTTGGTTCATGAGCTGGTTGAAGGATTAGGAGTATCTGTGTTAGGAGTATCTGTGGATATGGCACTGGAGATCTGTTATGGATTAGGTTTTGTCTTTTAATGCTGTGTGATGTTCGATGGATCACTTGGCATAATCACGCTTATGTCTGGCGAAGTTGTTAGGCGCGACATGGTAGGATGATTGTGCTGGTGCCATTCATGGCAGATTTAAGGACTCACGTGGACTGCCATATTCTCACTTGTCAACCACGCGCTGTTTACATCAAGCTCTCAGGTGCACCTTTCAACAACAACCTTCCAGGACTGTGGTTTGAAATTTATATGACAATATTTGGTTTGCACACAGATTTGTCCAAGTGTGATTTGAACTTTGTTGTTACATAATGGCAACATTTGGTTCCTTTCTTATTAATGTGGGACTGTCTTGATTCAATGTGCAACTGACTGCTGTGTTCCCAGTGAAGTGACTGCATGTGGGATGCACTGAGAGCATGAATTGTATCCACGTTTCTCAGTCGAACCTACAGCAGGGTTTTAACAGTTTGGTAAAGGTCATAATAAAATCGTCAGCCTATTGACCAAGGAATTACTCATCATTGCTAGTGTGCTATGCATAGGTTGTAACTTACCAGGCTTACCTGCACAGATATCCTTGGTAACAGCACCTCCGTTGAAAACTGGCTGAAAGTAGGCTACTGTCAATAATGTAGTCCACACAAAACTGATTTTCAAACACTCTAATTGCACTTGAAGCTTGTCAGAACTCATGTTTATGGCCAGTTTGTCTCTCACATACTTCAGTTTCGTGCAGATAAATGGATAATTACATACTACCTTCAGTTGATGTTCTAAAATGTAGTTCAAGTGTAATAACCTGACATCTGCATAGTCAAACTGTTCAAGTGTGAAAAATAACAGTCACTTAAGAAATCACCCAATACACTGTCCTTCCACTTGTATAGAATTATTAATGTTACATGTGCACAGTAATACTCTGTTCTCATTAATCAACTCTGTTATTATAAGTCATTGTTAAGGATTAAGTCTTTTGTGTCATGTATATGATCACACATGTAATTATAAAGAATTGCCTATGAATTATTGAGTCATAAACAGTAGAACATGGAACATGTCACAAACATAGACTATTTTTGGGTTTAATATATCCATAGGATCAACTGTGGTATATCCTTCATACAGATGGGCTTAGATGTTTCTCCATTGCAATCTCACTGCAGACTTAAGTATTTCATGGTAGAAGTGGATCTCGTAAATGGTGATGCCGATGCAAACTCTTATTTTGAAAACTACATAATGCTGGAAAATTTGGCTGGGCTTGAATTTACTGTTTTTAATGGACTACAAGAACCAATAAAATCGGGTTATAAAAAATGTTGCTAGTTACAAATTTAGAAAAATGCACAGTTGTGAAGAAGCCCCTTATTTACATGAAAGAGCACCATATTACAGTGAATTATGTATTTTGTCTTCATTGTTTATTCGCCTGTTTCTTCTGCACTTACAGTGACCACTGAAAATACTTCAGAATAAAGCAAAATGCATTTGAACTTAATATGACTTTCATTGCAGTTGCAAAAGACACTATTTAACCTATGCAACTTAAAGTGAATTACATGTAATTATTAATTAGTGGATTAATGAGTCACTGCTGTATGTCATTTTGTATAGAAAAATTGAACTAACGAAACTTTGTAGTCAGTCCAGAAGCTCACAGTAGTTCTGACAGAATTTACAATGAGAAGTTTCAGCCTCTCTGAACTGGAAAGTCAATTAATACACAACATAATTAATTTCAGATAAAATAAAATGCATTACAATGAAGCTTGATTCTTGTACTGTTGAATAGTATAGGTCCCAGTCTCCTAATCTCATCTCAAATTTGCATGTTCATACAGCATTAATATTTTCAGTAAATGATATTTTCTAATTAACATGCCCTCTAGCCATACTAATTATACTGATGGATTCAGAGTGATTGAAAGAGTGCACTGAGTGACAATGCTTTGTTAAATCAAATAGTATCTATATGGAAGTTTAATAAAATTTAGTTCCTAAAGCACTAAGGATTGTTTCTAAAAGTTCTCTTATTGGTGATTATCATGACTAGTTCCACATTCCAAAATTTTCTCTCATGATGGAATCTATGAAAAAAGATGAAAGTGATTAAATGCATGTGACATTGTTAATAGTAATAACTGTGTTTTGGTATTTGCAGGCTGTATGCAGTAAAATGGGACATTTGGAAGTGAGCCCTGTAGATCTAAAGCCACCACCACCACTTGTTATTCTTGCATTGAATATACGCACAGTGGCTAATGTTCGTACATCTCAGTCAGAAGTGGTAATGGTTGGCTGTCTTGTTCACAATAGCTTTCCCCTTGACCGTGGTGCACCACAACCACCATTCCAGCAACACTTTTGTGGTGAGTATAGTAGAGCTTAAAAATCTGTTACAACAAAATGAAGCTAATTCCAGAGAAGTAAAGAATGATCTATGGGTTCTACTTCCTTTATGCACATCACGCATTTTAATAATAAATGCAATAGTGTGTAGTAGGTCTGTAAGAAAATTACAAGTTGTACCTGGAAATATTGTATTTGGTCTTAATGCAGTTGGTAGTCCTGAAACACGCTAGCCCTGTATAATTCTGTCCTGACAAAGGTAAGTCATTATCATCACAGTAATGGTTTCTTAAGGGAATATTAATGTATTTGGTACATGTATTACTAACTGTAATGGCCAGGCACAACAGAAAGACTGTCACAAAATAAGTATTGGGCCAAAAGGTCTTTGTCAAAAATAGACCACACACACACACACACACACACACACACACACACACTCCAGGTAGTCGGCTTCAGCTGCCAGAAGAGTCTGTGGTCGTGTGTGCAAGTTGTATTAGTGTGTGTGTGTGTGTGTGTGTGTGGGGGGGGGGGGGTCTATTTTTGACAAAGACCTTTTGGCCAAAAGCTTATTTTGTGACAGTCGTTTTGCAGTGTCTATCTGTGATCAGCATCTCCGCTACATAGTGAGCAGCAACTATCCTTTTCATAATATTGTTACTTCCATCCTGGATTTTCTATCATTTGATTTTAACTATTCCAGACCTCTTTGATTAAATATTTCATGACAGCTTGCTCAAGACCCGAAGTTGTGTAATCAAAGGATAAATTTGTTTCAGTTTTAGTTAAAACAAACCAGCTCATTACTACTCTAATTCCAAGGTAAGTGGGTAGTCCTTCATCATTTTATGTAGAACAAACAGTAACATGTTTCTTAGGAACCCTACTGCTCCTTGCACTTTTTATTCAGAGACAATAAATTGCAGAACTTTAAGAATCCAGCAATAGACAATGGCACTATGCCTCTACAAAAAGCTACAGAACTGATAACTAACAGCAAATCCCAATAGCAAATTGGTACAGAAGATGGATGGCAAGAACAAAATGGAACTAGAAATCGTAATTCTCCTAGCCGGCCAATTTCTGACTCACAGTTATTTCATTTTTGAATACCAAATCTGTAAACAAATTCATGATACTATCAAGGGTGTTCACTTGGCAGTATATGACACCAACTTATTTATGGGCCATCTGGAGGAATCCTTCCTATCCACTCATCACCTGTAACACCTTGTCTGGTTGAGATTCATTGACAACAATTTTATGATCTGGACTCATGGCAAGGACAATATTTGCTCTTTCCTCCATAACATCAACACCTACTCCCAAATCCACTTCACCCAGTCCTCCTCAACTCAGTGAGCCACCTTTCTAGATGTCGAACTTCACCTCTCAGATGGTTCCATCAATATGTGTGTTATATTAGACTTACCAAACAAAAGCGCTGGCAGGTCGATAGACACACAAACATACACACAAAATTCAAGCTTTCGCAACAAACGGTTGCTTCGTCAGGAAAGAGGGAAGGAGAGGGAAAGACGAAAGGATGTGGGTTTTAAGGGAGAGGGTAAGGAGTCATTCCAATCCCTGGAGCGGAAAGACTTACCTTAGGGGGAAAAAAGGACAGGTATACACTCGCGCGCACACACACACATATCCATCCGCACATACACAGCAACAAGCAGACATTTGTAAAGGCAAAGAGTCTTTCCGCTCCCGGGATTGGAATGACTCCTTACCCTCTCCCTTAAAACCTACATCCTTTCATCTTTCCCTCTCCTTCCCTCTTTTCTGACGAAGCAACCGTTTGTTGCGAAAGCTTGAATTTTGTGTGTATGTTTGTGTGTCTATCGACCTGCCAGCGCTTTTGTTTGGTAAGTCTCATCATCTTTGTTTTTGAACATATTTTTCCCACGTGGAATGTTTCCCTCTATTATATTCATGTGTGTTATATTAAGCACACCAACAACCAATAGTACCTCCACTTCGACAAATATTACCTTTTCCATCTCAGGAAGTTACAGTCTCATTTCCAATGGTTGCTGCATGTGTAGTGGAAAGCAGCAATTGTTGAAATATACTTTTAACCTTGCCAGAGCCTTTGTTAACTAACAGAATTCTAACCAGCTCATCCAAGAACGGAACTCCCATGCCATCTCGTCTTCTGACACCAGTAACCCTTTTAACCAGCTACCATCCAACACTTCTCTAATAACCCAGTATTACCCTGGCCTCTATAAGTTCAACCACACTCTTCACCAGGGCGTCAACTATCTCTTGTTGTACCCAGGGGCTAATTTAGCTGCTTGCTGCCCCAAGGCAGAGAAAAATACTTCCACCCCTCATTTTGACGTTAATATACCACCAAGTAACTTACATCTGTACGTAACTGAATACTACAATTGCTACTGCTAACAGTAGTAGTAGTAGTAATTATTATTATAATTACTATTATTATAAATACATGCATATTGAACGTAGCACACTCAAATCAGGCAGAGCTGTTTACAATGCGCTTTCTTTGTAGCAAATTAATCGATCATATCTTCCTCTAGTTACTTTGTCATATCAGAATTCAGGACTGTTGACTCGGTCCTGCGTCGTGGGTGATCTCAAATAGCTCTAGAGTCTTTTGAGGAGAAGTAAAGAGCACTTGGGTGAAAAGTTGGTTGCTGCGATTGACAAAAATATTCATAGTGCAATCTGCAAATTTGGAAACAGTTTTTGAACGATGTTTTCTTGCAACACACTATACAAAATAGTTAGGGAGTAGGTGTTTATTTTGTTGCTCTTCATGTATGCTTTAAAATCAACAACCTCATCACTAAAAAAAAAAGTTATGTTGCAGTTTTTAGCACATTTCAATAGTTCAGTGTTTTCTTGTCCAGGAAAATTGATTTCTTTCTTTTCTCCAATTCAGTTATCGATCTGACCATAAAACCAGAAATGTATTCACCTGAAAATCTTCCTTTCTTTCAAAAGTAATGTCAAGCTTGGCTATTTTGTCCACTTTCAGTTTTCATGACTTTTTACTTTTTGTGACTGTTTTGTACATATTTATCTTCCTCTTTTCAGTGTCAGCTTTTTCATATGTGTCATACATACACTGATTCCTCAAATATATTCAAGTAAATAATTGTTCAACTTTATTACTGTCTCATTATCATCATCAACTTTTTCCAATAGTTTATTTGTAACATTAAATCTCTTCAACATCACTAATCACAGAGATGTCAGTATCACAGTTTCCACACCCTGCAGACTGCTCAGCATTCCAGTCACCTTGCATCTTATTAAAGTCTTTTGAGTTTCATCACCCTGAACAACTTCGAAGCTAATATTATTTCTGCCAAGTGCATATTGAGACTATAGCAGGAACTGTGACACCCTGACCAGTTTGTTTTTGAAGTTCATTTTATGGAATCTGAAGTATTTCATTTTAACGCCAAAATATTCTAACCGCTCATCAAAGCAGAGAAGAAAGCATAAAATTGTTTCAACAAATGGAAAAATAATGCCTGCTGAGGAATTGCGTCACAAGCAGCCTTCAGTCGGCTTGAGGCAGCTGACATTGCATACTTCAGCATTGGCTATAACACGACAGCAGCACGTGTATTGAATTTACACATGCCGTGTTGGGAGGTGCTCTGCCTTCCTGCCCACCACCGTTCTTCGCCATCTGCTGTATTGCAGTGATGGTTGCCTTGTAGCAGTGAAGTTCGACGAAATTGGCCTGCCACCCAGAGAGGGCCTATTCACTCCGCTGGAATGTCAGGTGCACTGGTGTCCTATCCTGGTGGGAAGGAAAGACTTCCACTTCCTCCCATCTGCAACAGAGGTAGACTGATGATTATGGCGAGGAAGCCATCTCTTCCTGTAGCAGTTATTGTTGTGTGTAGCGTGCAGGAAACCTACAACAGACTAACGCCAGACGTCACTTCGTTGCAATCACGGAATCAAGTGCGAACGTCATTTTCGCCATTGATCCGTCCGACTGACTGCCTTACGAGCTAAACTGCTGGGGTATTTATGGAGTGAAGTAATAGCTAACATTTACCTGACATCACTTGTCATGACTGCATAGATCTTCCCTTCTCCCTCTTTTTTTTTCTTTGAACTATGTCATACACACTCATGTTTCATCAAGCCAAATTATATCGTCAAAATTTGCCCTACCAATTCCCTAAGAACGCTGCAATATCTTCATGTTCCGTTAATAATTTGTGACCAGAAATAAATTTATTGCTGAATCTTAAATTTTCACAATTCATGGCAATGATGATTTCCTACCCTGAAACAGGCTGCTGCTACAAAGGTAGCATGTAACTTTTTAAGTGTTGGACACTGCTTCCTGGAGTAATACATTGAGGTGACCAAAGTCACGGGATACCTCATAGTACAGCAACTTGACGTGGCATGGACTCAAAAAGTCATTGGAAGTCCACTGCCGAAATAACGAGCCATGCAGGCACTGTAGGCATCCATAATTGCAAAGGGTTAGCAGTGCAGGATTTTGTGCATGAACTGACACCTCAGTTATGTACCATAAATGTTCGATGGAATTCATGTTGGATGATCTGGGAGGGTAAATCATTCACTTGTTGTGGCCTGGTGACATGGCATGTTGTCATCCATAAAAGTTCCATTGTTATTAGGGAACAAGTAGCTGAACATGACCATTTCCAGTTAATGATTAGTTATGTTGTTCCAGAGGATCCAGTCCATTCCATGTAAACACAACCAGCTTGCTCAGTGCATTGTTAACAGTTTGGATCCATGTCTTTGTGGGGTCTGTGTCACACTCAAACTCTACCATCAGTTCTTACCAACTGAAACTGGGACTTATCTGATCAGGCCACAGTTTTCCAGTCGTCTAGGGTCCAACTGATATGATGATGATCTCAGGAGAGGTGCTGCAGTCATTATTATGCTGTTAGCAGAGGCACTTGCATTGGTCACTGCTGACATAGCACATGAATGTAAAATTTTGTTGCACTGCCCTAATGTATACATTTGTCGTTTGTCCCACATTGATTTATGCTGTTATTTCATGCAGTGTTACTCATCCGTTAGCACTGACTGGTCTACGCAATCGTGGTTGCTCTCGGTCATTAAGTGAAGGCCACTCCATTGTCTGTGGTGAGAGGTAATGCCTGAAATTTGGTATTCTCAGCATAGTTTTGACTCTGTGGATCTCGGAATATTGAATCCTATAATGATTTCCGAAATGGAGTGTCCCATGTGTCTAACTCCAATTATCACTCCCCATCCAGAGTCTGTTAATTCCCGTCATGCAGCCATAATCAAGTCAGAAATCTTTTCATACGAATCACCTTGAGTACAAATGACAGCTCCACCAATACACTGCCCTTTAAAAATACCTTGCGTAAGCGATTCTGCCACCTTTTGTATATGTGCTTATTGCTATCCCATAACTTTTCTCACCTAAGTGTATGTTTATAGCTCACACGACAAATCGCATTTTCATGAAAAGAGTCAAGTTTTGTGACACTATTCTTGATGTGCCTCCTCTTCCCCAGTGTCACCAGTTTAGATGACTCGCCTGATACCTTCACGAAATTCTCCTTCCAAATTATCATTCACTGGTTTGTTGAGCAGCTGCAGTTCACTCCACTGCTGTATCCAATTGAAAAAGATGTGCTCCAGCATCTCTCTCTCTCTCTCTCTCTCTCTCTCTCTCTCCCTCCCTCCCTCTCCCTCTCCCTCTTCTTCCCTCCCCTCCCCCTCCCCTTCCCGCTCCCCTGTTCCTCCCCCTCCCCTCCCCTGTCCCTCCCCTCCCCCTCCCCCGTCCATCACCCTCTCCTTCCCCTCCCCCTCCCCTGTCCCTCCTTCTCCCTCCTCCCCTCTCCCTCCTTCTCCCCCCTGCCCTCTCCCTCCCCTCTCCCTCCTCCCCTCTCCCTCCTCCCCTCTCCCTCCTCCCCTCTCCCTCCTCCCCTCTCCCTCCTCCCCTCTCCCTCCTCCCCTCTCCCTCCTCCCCTCTCCCTCCTCCCCTCTCCCTCCTCCCCTCTCCCTCCTCCCCTCTCCCTCCTCCCCTCTCCCTCCTCCCCTCTCCCTCCTCCCATCCCCTCCCCATCTCCTCCCCTCCCCTCCCCCATCTCCTCCCCTCCCCTCCCCCATCTCCTCCCCCTCCTCCTCTCCCCCATCTCCTCCCCCTCCTCCCCTCCTCCCCTCCCCATCTCCTCCTCCCCTCCTGCTCTCTCCCTCCTCCTCTCCCCTCTACCTCCTCCTCTCCCCTTACCTCCTCCCGTCCCCTCTCCCCCCATATCCCTCTCCCTCTTCCCTCCTCCCCTCCCCACCCCTCTTCCTCCTCCTCCTCCTCCTCCTCCTCCTCCTCCTCCTCCTCCTCCCATCCCTCCCTTCTCCCCTGGCCCCTCCCCTCCCTTCTCCCCCTCCCTTCTCCCTCCCCTCTCCCCACACCAAATATTCTCCCAAATTCATGCAACTGGCTGTGTATGATCACGCCATGTCTGACCCTTTGTGAAAGTTTCCTAGAAGTGTGCAAGTCTGCTCCTCATTTGACTACTGTCATCACACATCTTCAGGCATGCAAAGCTAAAATTCACCCAAATGTCACACTATGATGTCTCTCTGAGGACTGGCAGACACATTGCTTTAGGTAGCACAGCACAGCGGAAGTGGCAACACAATGAGAGCCGACTGTGCCAAACTCCCATTGGCATATTGTTGACTGGAGCCATGCAGTCTGCTACCTGTCAAATGACAAGAAGTTTAAATCCAACTATAGTTATCTGGGCCATGTTATGTTGACTTGCTTCAACTGAGGTTTCCTCAGTTGTATGACAGGGTGTTCCGAAAGCGTTGAAAAGTAAGTTGACTGGCATTCGTGTCGGGCCCGGTGAGTCCATGAGAGGTGATTCTGTCATTTCAATAAATGTCAGGCATAATTTCCAAATCAGAAACCAAATGCGAATATTTGAATCACTCTTGGAGAGCTGAAAGAATAAATATAATATCAGAAGAGGAGGACAATTTCAAGCCATTTTGTGTCACAGCTGAAAGTGTCTCTTATGTTACATCAGAAGCAAGTTTTAGTAAATGAAAATTTAGGTGGTTGTGAAAAAAGAGCTTAACAGTTGAAACAGTCAGTCAGATCTAGATTGAGTGCTTTCTCCCGTATACTGCTACTAGTTTATGTGAATGGGAGTAAGCTCAGTGTAGTGTCATTGCGTGCATGTACTTAAATCAACTGCCAATTGTATCAGTGCAGGCTGATCAGTAGAGGCTGCAAGTAGGAAGCAGGCACAAAGCAAGATCTCCACCACGCCATCCACTGGTGACTCGTGCCTATATACGTGCGGAGCAGCGGTTACTCACTGCCACTACGTTCTTTTAGTTTGTACCGCTCACATCTGTTGTCCTGTGTATTGCCTATGTTGCCCCCTATGTATGATTCTTTTGTCTTGCAATGTGTGGAGTTACGTTAGGCTTATTTCCATTATTGTTCAGTGGTTTATGAATAAAGCCATATTTATGTTACAAGGATTAGTTTTGTGTATTACTCGGTTGCTTCACTTGCAGTTGATCTTAGACTGATGAAAACTGTGGAGAATTCAACAGAATTATATAACAATAAGTCTGCTTCTGTGGTATTTCTGTTTTCTTACAAGATATTGACCATTTGCTTTCCGCTTTCTTCTTTCCCGTGCCTCTTCATTAGTCTGCTGGTAACTGTCCACTTTTTATGTCACGCAGAATTCAAAGTCGTTTTCTTCTTCTTCTTCTTCTTCTTCTTCTTTTTCTTCCTGTCCTTCCCTTCCCTTCCTGCAATCTTTCTTTCAGTGACTCTTCTTGTATGCAATTTGCTTACAGTATACGTCCCAGTGAAGATATTTTCACCCTGTTTGTCATTCATACTAGTTTTCTTTCTGTTTTTATTTTATTTTTATTTTGGGAAGGATTTATTTATTCATCTCACTTTTAATATTTTCCCTCACAAGCTCATTTCAAAACTAGCCGAGTATTTTTATGTCCACTGACACACCTATAGCTTTTAAAAGGGGGATGACCATTACTTCACTTTAGGAAGGTAAACAAGACTCTGCCCATAACTTGGCTGGCTCATACCATAAAATGACACTGTTGTTTTCCACCAATAAAATCAATCAATTGGAAATTAAAAATCTGATAAGCACATGAGACTCCACATCACATACAAGTAAAGCTGCATGTAAGCACTAATTAATCTAGGCATCTTGAAATAAAAAATATGTAATGTATGTAATAAGGTACTTCTGGATGACAAAAGAAATAAATCTAAAATTGTAGGTATTTATATAATATTAAATTATATGATTAAATGTATTATATAATAAAATATTACAATATTATTACAGCATTTTTTTGTTTATATTTAGGTTTGTGAAACTTTGTTATTTGGCTGTTACTTCAGCTCATAAGTTACTGTAACTTATGAAATAACAAAAATGACTTTAAAAGTATTATATTTAGTCTTTTACATCTTATTGCCACCTTATTTACAGTTTGTTTGGAATCTAATTGCACTGCCAGATCACAATGAACACTCATTAGAGGAAGACTAGTAAGTCTGTCATTTCCCATTTTATTTCTGATGTATGTTTTTAGCCCCTTTAGAGCAGAGAAACATCTTTCTGGCATCATCATAGATACTGGAAGTGTGGCTATGACGAGAAGCTTTTTTTATGAAAGGGAGAAACTGTTCATTGCACTGACCAGTAGCTTCTATTTCAGTGGCATGTTTATGATCTAGAGTTTTCCAGTGATTGTGCCATATCTCATATTCACCCAGAAATACTGTGCCTGCATTTTCACCCAGAAATATTTGTGCTGTCTTTGTGAGACTTTTTTGTCCTGGAGTCATCATTATTATTTTTTTTTTTTTTTCAGGCAAGAGCATCTGAATTCCTTTGATCATTTCTTCATGTGGTTTAAAATGAGCATGGAGTACTGTAATCACGTGTTCAGTAAAAGGGTAAATCACATGTTCTGTAAAAGGGTAAAATACGTTTCTGCAGTGATATATTTTGGCAGTGTCTCCTGGTACATTGTTGCACTGGGTTTGCCTTCCAGTCATTCTTGGAACAACTATGTCACTTGGCCTCATCTGTTTTGCCTGCTCAAAAAGGAATGAGAATTTACTTTCGTTCCAAATATTTGCAAAGTAATTTTTATTGTTTTCGCATAGCTTCAAGTGTTGGTAAAGTCCTTATAGACCTTCTGCTTTGCTTTGTGTAGTTTCACTAGCTATGAAAAAACTTTTCTTACTCTAACTAGGGACACAATAAAGTGGCTGTTTTCTAAAGTGGTCTGCAGTTGGTATGCTTGAGTGTCGATATCCCTACTAGCAGCGCCTTGAAGTGTCTCAAGTGTTGCTTGTACTACAGACAGCATTTCTGCAAATTTTTCAACAGCCATATGCTTTTCTGTCCACCATGTCTCACAAAGGGAGATAAGCATCAAATGATTAGAGTTAATTTGTTCTGCAATTTTCTTCAAAAGGTTGTCCCGAATTGGAATTGTCAAAAAAGGTTTACTGTAATTTTTATAGTTCTGATCCATTTCCGTATCATAGCTATCTCACATGAAGGCACTAGAACTGAATTAAGAATATGTGCCACACAGTTTATGGTATCGTCCTGCAATATTTGTTCTCAGATCTCGTAACTGGCTGCTCATCACTGCAGCACCATCAGAGCCTTGTCCAATAAATTTATTCATATCTAAAAGAGATGCATTATAATTGTTGTTGGCAGTCCTTGAGCTGAAACATCTTCTACGCAGATAAATTCAAGAAAATCTTCCCTGATGATCAATTTTCCAGATGACGAATCTACTTATCGTAAAAATAACATTGGTTGCTCTTGCCATGATATGTCTTCTGTATTGTCAACCAGTACAGTAAAAAAAAAAAACATCTTCTTTTACTCTTTTAAGTTCTTTCGGTTGAAAGGCATTACTACACAGTTTGATAATTCCATTTTGAATTCTGGAAGAGGTATACATGGCCTTATTGTGGCTATTTTGTGTAAGCAAGTGATTCTTACGTGTTTTATGGCTGGATGGAGAACAAAAATGAAGTAGTGCTCTAAAATTACTGTCTTATCTGCAGGTTCTTGTAACTTCTCCAGAATCATGGGATCCTCTGAGGGTAGTTTCCTGTCTTCCGCACAAAAGAATTGTTTCCATAACAGATTTTAATTTTTTTCTGTTCTCTTAAGCAATTTTACTATTTTCCATATTGATTTACTCAGTAACATCAAATACTGTGCCTTCTGCAACTTTACAAAACTTCGTGTCTGCTCGGCAGCATATTTATGATATTTCGTATCTGCATGGTGATCAAAGCTCTCTAAAGCTTTCATCCAGTTAGGAAATGGCTTGCTAACAAAGGCCCAGTGTTCTTGATGACCATGACCACCTTGTATTTTTCCAAGGAAAATACATACTTTCCAAAATGCTCCCTGCATGACATTTGAATACACAAACCATGAGTGCCTGGTAGTCCAATGACGTTGAAAAGAAAGGTTTTGGAAACTTGAAGATACCTGATGGGGTCCAAGGCTCTTTTAGAGCTCTCAGATTTTCCTCATCATTGGTTGGAGGATGACCAACATACTTCCCAGTATCATAATCCGTGGATGGAGACACAGATAAATTCACCCTGGTTGAGTGAAAGAAAGGTATGAATTAAAATCAAACACTAGAATAACACATCCATTTTTGCCGATGTACAGCTAGCTAGAGGAATGGTTGATAAACCACAGCATGCTGCTTCGTCCTGGATATTTTTGTGTATCGAATATGTCTGCAACACACTTCCTCAAATGCGTGCAGCTCTTTCACAAGATAGTGCATAGCTGTTACAGGATGGCCTGTGTCAAAAATAAAGCCTGTGACTGAGTGGTGACCAGTTGTAAATGTGACGGTCGTACAAGTCCTCCGTTAACATCCACCATTAATGTGCTTTTGAGTTTTAGTGTGAAGATCACCCAGAGTAATCTCCACAAAACTGATAATGCAAATGGCTGTTGAGCTCCTCTTAAAGAAATAACAATGATGGTATTACGATTTATATATATATATATATCTTTGTATGATTTGTATTCATTTTTCTGTAAAGTATTGAAGTAATTTGTTTGAATGAGTGTTATTAATTGTTCATGATTCCCCATTCAACAAAAAAGAGAAAGTCTGCTTTCTTTCTTATGTACAAGGATTGCAACAAAATTATGTGAAAGGGCAACATTAAAATTTTGGTAATGTTGGCTTTAAAAAAAATTTTAATTAGTTTTTATACAGTGTGAATTAAATAAAAATAAAATTTTACATAAAGATATCAGAATTTTAGTAACTTCCTCCTACCAATGCTGTAGATTCCTAGACCTCAAAACAGTCATTTTAGAGAGAACATACATGGAGAATCAATGCAAAATCAGTAAAATTTCTTTCTGTGTTGCTTAAGATTAAACTGTGTTAAATACGGTCGTATCATCTACAAGCAGTATTGCTGACATATTGTGTGATCCATATTTATTAAGGCCTGAGCTCCATAGTACTGCTCAGGCCTCGCCAATACAATTCAGAAACTTTCTTGAGTTCTACTGCTATCAATCTACACTTAATGGTGCGGTGTAGCCATTATGCAGTGAACTCTTATTGTCTGACTTTTTTACTGTGGCCTTAATTTAATTTAATTCCAGATTTAATCTTCACTGAAACGACTATAGCATGTTGTAGGTGAATGTTCCACTAAGGACTTGTTTGGCTATGTGCCTGAGGGGTGAATGCCATCTTGCTTCTTGCCCTAGTCACAGCATCCGCTGTTTAATCGATAGGTTTTACAGGCAAGCACCAATCACACGTAAATAAAGTCGGGTAATATATGGCTCTGAGCACTATGGGACATAACATCTGTGCTCATCAGTCCCCTAGAACTTAGAACTACTTAAACCTAACCAGTGAAATACAACAGGGAACCTGCCTCAGTTATCTGCACTACTATTAGTAAATGTTCATTACGATATACAACCAAACATATGAAAGCAGTGTGATAACGACACCATCCAGTGTTGGAAGGGTTCAGCTGTACTGCTTAGGAAAAGCAAATCCTACTCCCACCAGAACACTATTCAGACTGTGTGTCAGTGTTCTGCATCTCCATTGTATGCTGACAAACAAAAAGACCCAGAGACGCTCCATTGCTGCCTATTTCAAAGCTTGGAAACCAGATCACACTGGTCATATTCACGATTTGTTACTGAACTGTTAAAATTATTGTCATCAATTATTACATTAATTTCATTTTCCATAAAACATATCATCGTGGGCATCTTCTCAAGCTTATTACTCTCACCTTACAGATCAATCTAACATGAACATCATAAGAGTTATCAACGTAAACACTGATGATGGTGGATTCGTTTGGCAACAGCCTTTTGAGTCGTGCCATCATACATTAATTTAGAATGAATAGAACATAAAGAAATATGTGCATGTAAAAGATCATGCCACATCAAAAACGAAGACATTCTGATATTCAATATTGAGATACACTCAATTTGTAGGTAACATACAGATTTGAATGATTCATTGTGAGTTCTCAAAGAGATTCTAGAACAATACGTATCTGAAAATGGTTTTCAGTTTAATTGTCAGTCTGCTCTTTCATTACAGTTGCTGATGTACCTCATTACTTCCAACTTGAGCTGATAGATTTACAGTGTAACACCCCACTCAACGACCAGTTGTCCAGTCCAGGAGTTTACAAGACTTTTATAAAATGATGCCCCAGGAGCAATATCCTAGACTGCACAGACTATCTGCTAAAGTGTATTCAATGTTTCATTCAATACATTTGTTAAAATTTTTTTCTGTTATGAAATTGAGATAGTCCCACCAGCGTTTGGGTTTATTGGGGTTAGCAGATTTTTAGCTTGCCTAATTCCATGCGTTTGACTTTATCACTAAACACAGTTACCGATGATGTATTGCATATTCCAAAATGGAAAATGTATAAATTAATGAATATCATAACTTTATGTTAAATGCCTGTATGTAAAGCTTTCCACAGCTTGATCTTAAATGCCTGTATGTAAAACTTTTTATAATTTTGCTTACCATATTGGTTAATATTTAGTCACGTAATAAATGTTACTGCTTTGGTAGAAAAATAAAAAGATGAAAATAAATACGCATGATAAAATCCTGCTTATAACAGTGTGCTGCAATGTTCACCTCTTAGAAGTAGTGTTGCAAGCACATCTGCCCTAGTTTCCCGCATGCGCAGCCTTCGGCATGTGGGCGTCTCAATCACACATCTGCCCAGAATAGTGCAGTGGGGGGAGCTGGGGGTGCTTAGCAGACTCAGCTGCACTTGCAGCTCTTAGAATGAAACACATCCTGATGTCATGCTACGAGTTTCTGTGTATTACTTTGAGCCTTGATTCTATTTAATCATATTAATTAAAGTCATCTTTATTCTCATATCTTTTGAGTTTCATACGAGGGTTATTCCAAAAGTAAGGTCCGATTCGCCGTAACTATTGAAATTTGGCGCCAATGACAAAACACGCATGCGCGCCGACTCCCGGCAAGCCTTGCGCGTCAAACGCCGCCATTCGCTTTGTTACTGTTGCTGAGTGTAGTTCACAGTGTCACTTTACAATGTTTAAGACAATTGATCAGCCCGCCGATTGTGAAGTAAGGGCAGTGATACGGTTTTTGTCTGCAAGAAACAATTCAGCGGCGGAAATCCATCGGCAGATTACTGAAGTGTACGGTCCTAACATAATGAGCGACAGTAAAGTGCGCAAGTGGGTGCGAGCTTTTAATGAAGGACGGGATAATGTGCACGATGAACCACGGTGTGGCCGACCATCAGTGATTTCAGACGATTTGGTCAATGCGGTTGACAAAAAAATTCGTGAAGATCGCCGATTCACTATTACAGACGTAGACATGCATTTTCCGAATGTGAGTAGAACAACTTTGTACAGAATTTTGTCTGAACATTTGAAGTTTCACAAATTGTGTGCCCGTTGGGTTCCCAGGCTGCTTACTGAGCCCCAACGAATGAAATGAATGGCTTTTGCTCTTGATTTTTTGGAGCGATATCATAAGGAAGGTGACAGTCTTTTAGACAATGTTGTCACAGGGGATGAGACATGGGTTTCTCACATCACTCCAGAGTCTAAACGTCAGTCAATGCAATGGCGTCACACGTCATCGCCAGTCAAGGTCAAGGCAAAGCAGACAATCTCAACACGTAAGGTTATGGCGACTGTGTTCTGGGATAGACGTGGAGTATTGTTAGTCGACTTTATGGAGAGAGGAACAACGATTAATAAAGCCGCCTACTGCGCTACCCTGACTAAACTTCGACGTGCAATCCAGAATAAGCGACGTGGTCTTTTGTCGTCTGGAATCTTGTTGTTGCATGACAATGCCAGACCCCACACTGCAAATGAAACGCAAGCTCTGATCAAGAAATTTGGATGGGAACAGATGGACCATCCTCCTTACAGTCTGGACCTGGCGCCAAGTGATTTCCACCTGTTCCGTTACTTAAAGGAGTTTCTCGGCGGCAAGCGCTTCGACACAGATGATGAAGTGAAAGAAGCAGTTAAGGACTGGTTATCGTCACAGGCGGCCGATTTCTATAACATGGGCATTCAAAAGCTTGTTGAACGATGTGACAAATGTTTAAATAAGTATGGAAGTTATGTAGAAAAATAGATAAAGATGTAAGGAATGTAAATAAAACAATTGTTTTGAAAAAACATTTTAGTTTTGATTTTTTTTTATAACCGGACCTTACTTTTGGAATAACCCTCGTATAAACCAAGTTATAGTGTATTTACAGGATCTAAGTGCTACAATATGGCTTATCAGGGAAGGCTGTTGCTGTACTGGTTTGTCAGTGGTTTAACTTAAAATGTTTGTCAAACCATAGTTTAAAAAAGCTGTGTTACTCGTGAACTAGATGTCGTACAGCTGTGCGATGCTGTAATGAACTTGTGAATTCAAGATGCGCAGCTTGTTATGTGTCATGAATGATTCCGTACAACTCTTGGCTTCAGTTGTAAAGTTTTTTACCTCTGCAAACTAACGCTGTGGCTGTGGCAGTAAGCCATCTCACGATTCTCCTTTCGTGGAAGGTATAAGATTTTTGTTGCTGAAACAGTGTTGATTACTGTTGCTGTTCTGTCTTTCTCCACCAACTAGCCTCCTCTCAAGCAGGGGTGGCTGTTTTCTCTGTTCTGGCTCTCCTCACCAATCGGGCCAGCTGTTCCCACCTCCCATGCAGGCTGTCCATCCTGATGTCTTACAGTGAACATTGTTGCAATGCACTGTCAAGAAACCTTGTTATTTCCACTCATCATTCTTAACATAGCAAGTGGTCAGGGCGTATCACCAGCTTCAGGACTGAGGAAGATACTCCCTGACCCCACCACAACATTCATAGCTGTAAAATTTCTTATCACTCCCCTCTACGCGAAGTGCACAGCTCATGTGTCATCTCAAGAAAAGTTGAATCGACTCTCACTTAACCAGCCTGTAACTTTGTCACAGATATTCGGCATTCTTGTGCACAGGCCTTGTCGTAGAAAGCACGGATCTGCTTTAACACGTTCCAGTGTTCACATGACGACTCTTCAATATTACTTTTCACTTCAATATTACTTTTCATATAATCCGTATCACACTGTACAGTCTTAGTCATTGTAATTTTCAGATTACCACGAAAAAGCGTTTCAAAGCAAAACCATGCCTTCTGTTATACCTTTGTACTGGGCTGGGAAAAGGTTGCTTTAGAAAAATTATAAAAGCTGTTTCAGACGGCCGAAAAAGTCTGTAAGTGAAGATTTGCACTACCAATACATGTGCCTATAACCTATTAAAGTTTCATTGACACCAGACTAATACTTTTGAAGATTTCAGAGTGAGAAGCTACATTCATAGTTGCCAAAAACCTACACTGTCCTTGCAACAATCATACGTTGAATATGAAAATCAGGTTGTCTCATACAGCCTAATGCAGAAGTATAAAAGAAAAATATTGCTGTAACTCATTTGCTCATAATTAAAGCCTAAATTCCAGTGTCCATATCTGTAATACAACAATTCAACAGTAGACAGCAAACCACCTTAACACAACCAAACTGCAAATGCAGAACAACTACTCTGTAAAGCACTCAAAAAATTAGTCACAACTGGCAATACCTATAAACAACAGATCAGATGAAAAGGTAATGGAGAAATAAGCTTTTTTTTTACAAAATTACTGTGCAAAATGAAATAAACCTCTTCTACACTTGATCCTCAGGTTTTCTGGAAGGGCCTGCTGCCACTAATTCTTCATGGTGTGAAATTCTGCACCAAGTAGAACCACACCACAGTCTTCTGAAGCAAGTTCATTAGAATCCAGTCTCTCTCTCTCTCTCTCTCTCTCTCTCTCTCTCTCTCTCTCTCTCTCTCTCTCTCTCTTGGTAAAAAAGCCCCAAAGAGATTTCTAACTTGTATGTTTCATAGGTTTTTCAAGCGTGGCTAATCAAACACATGTACACGATGTTTAAGCTTGGTTGATTCATGGCACCCTAAACTCTCACCTTTAATAGTTGACTGCCCAAAGCGAAGCTACACATCTGACTGGCGTTAGTTTGTGACGCGCATAGCAATGGGGATGGGGAGGGGTGTATGGGAGAACGGTAGGGGGGGAGGGGGGGGAAGACAAACCCCAATTCAGAGCACAGCTATCGATGTTTATGTCCCATTTCAAAATTATGTTGTACAAGCTGACAAGGAAGTTGACACTTTTGTTTAAAGACAGACAAAATTCAGAACAAAGCTTGGTGTTTCAAACCTGAGTGAAGAGTGCACTGTTTCATCTCTCTTCCACTGTCAAAGTCAGATATTGGCCTGTAAAACAGCTACGTGTATATGCTTTTAATTTATTTTATAAGTAATTGGGCTGTCCATGATTTGCTGTCATATAATTACTGTCCAGACAAACGTGATGAATCTATTTCTTATTTCTGCAAATGTAGTATGTGGACATGTTTCACAGAGTTCGTACTTATTTTGAGCATTTAACCTGTTAGTCAGACTTCAGTTCATCCTTAACATTGAAGTTGAGGTTACACGATTTTCTAAGTTCATGTAATTATTTCAGTTTTTTTGTTTTCAACAGTTGTTACGAGACCTTCTGATGGTGCTTTCCCTATGGATGTGAAACAGTCCCTGTCTCGATTCCGAGCCACAAGAGTGGAACACGTTGACTCAGAGCGGGCTTTGCTTTGTTACTTGGTGGCGAAGGTTTCGAAGATTGATCCCGATTTAATTGTTGGGCATGATTTACACGGATTTGCACTGGAGTTATTGGTGCATCGCCTGCAGGTGCACAAAGTTCCACACTGGTCAAAGCTTGGACGACTGCGACGTGCAAATCTCCTATTTATTAAGGTAGATTATTTTTTTATTTTAAGGTGATTATTTTTTTTGGTACGAAGTGCCATTACATGTTTTTTGTCTGGGTTCCCAAAACGTAAGAAGTTTGATTGCCTCTCTTAATTTGATTGACAGTATATATGGATTGTTGGCTGTACAGTTATATGGCAGAGTACAGATCAAGAGGTATGAGTTTGAAATTCCCAATTTGTGCTAGGATTTTTCTGACATTTAACGTATTGTGCACATTTGGCACTGCTGTGTGTAATAAAATTTGGCATGGATTCAACATTAAACTGTACGCGAAATTTCTAACTTGGCTAGATGAGCGGACTACCAGATTAGAGGAATAGTGACTTGGTAAAGTCATCACTTCTATGTGAGAATAAAACTTGACATAGGAGCAGTGTCCCCTAGTTAAATGTTTGGTGTAAAAGTGTCTAAGATATGTAATTATAGTCATTGCCTTTAGTAAAATGGGAGGGGGCAGGCAGTTTTGGATAATTAAAAGTTAACTTTAGATGGATTAGGGTCCTACGGTATCTTACAAAAGAAGTGTTCCCACATTAGGTCTTCGCATTTCAGTGTAAATTTGTTCACCATTTGGTGCTGAGTGGTCCATATCTGTGTGTAGTATAGGGTTGTTATAGTTAAACTTTTGCTATTTGAGCCAGTGTAGACAGAAAACTATTTACCATATGGGTATTCAACTTTATATGAACGATGTTCAGACTGTGCACTGCAGGATCTGTGTGGTTAGAAATATATGTCACAACTTGCCGTTAAGTGCCAGTACTGGTACAGTGACGGAGGATTGAAACACAAGCCTCAGCATGCATTACAGTTGCAGAACATCAACGTGGGTCTGGACAACATGAGTATGGCTGCACTTGTAATGATGTTTTATCAAAACAACAGCACTAGTGCTGCTGCTCTTCACAAGCATTGTCACATTGAAGGAACACGGGGAGGTCCTCTTTCCACATCATTGAAGAATATGATTTAGAAGTTTGAATTAACTGATGTCTTAGAAATTGCTCCTGGGAGAGGTGGACAAACAATGGTGCCACAAATTTTTGAAGAAGTTGCTGTTGCCATGGCTGAGAATGCTAGATGAAATGTGCAATTTTTAAGCAGTGCATGAACTGTGTGGTGACAGCTGAACATTACATAGTCCACTTTTTGAAAAGTGCTACAAACAGTTGTGAAATGGCATCTTTACTGCGGTTTCAGGCTGTCATGGATGCAGATTGTCTTCTCATTGAGCAGCATTCATAAACTAGAACATAAACGTGATACACAATTTGCAAATATTATCCTCTCATGTGGAAATTAAAATGTGTTTCTTTCAATTATTTCTCTTTTGTATGTCCTTAAAAATGTTTGCACCAAGTTTGTGTCCTATGATCATTTGTTTTTCATGGGACCATTCTCGGTTAGTGAAAGTTTAATTATAACCACCCTGTACATGATGAGAATTACTATCTAGGGGAGACAGCACAAAAAACAGAAAGACATTTTGCACCCATTCAAGGCGATTTCACTTGAAATACAATTATTGTTTTTGTATTAGTCTTGTCCAGGTCTGAGTATCTTTTGCATAAACTAAATTCCCTTCTGGAACCTTGTTCATTGAAATATCACAAAAGTCATAATATGTGTTTTGTCTCCAAACACCACTAAAACTTATATAGTGCCAACACTTTTTAAAGGTAATGAAAGGCTGAAACTACTGGCTCAGTCACATGTGCTTACTCAGTCACATGTGCTTACTCAGTCACATGTGCTTAGTCAGTCACATGTGCTTAGTCAGTCACATGTGCTTATTGATAGCTGGCCTGCAGAGGTAGAGGCAGTAATGATTGCTGCACCCATGGGGTTTTCAATAAAGCCACATGTGCTCCCCCCCCCCCCCCCCCCCCCCCCACACACACTCTCCCTTTTGTCTTTATAAATGGCATGGAGATAAGCCTTCATTTGCTGGGCTATTCTTCAGCAACCATAGTTCAGTGCAGTGATGGAAAGTAGTCAACTTCCAACAGTATGGACGTACTTATTTTGGGTATCAACACTGATCCTAAAAAGAGGTATCCTGTAGTCCTCTCAGACAGTGAAGATTTAATTAAAATCACCCTGTAGTATTTCCTCAGGCCTTTGTGAAGGGAACATCAAAAACTAAAATCTTTCGGGAACAATGGTGCACACTGTGCAAGCAATTATACTCTCTGTAAGTCTGTTAGACAAATTTCCAACAGTCATATTTTTATTAGAAAAGTCAATGTTTTCAAATATTATGAGATATTTGTGAAATTACTGTTGGTTATTCTATAGACTTGGCATTCTGACTGTCAAAGGAGGCAGAACATGTAAACTCAATAAATACATCAAAATCTGAGCATAGAGCCCATAGAAGAATTTTGGCACAAAATATATATGTGTGTATGAAACATTTCAGTTTAATACAACAATTAAAACATAATTGAAAGTTAACAAACATAGACCTTTCTAATTATTTACAGGTTTACCATATTTACTCGAATCTAAGCCGCACTCGAATCTAAGCCGCACCTGAAAAATGAGACTCGAAATCAAGGAAAAAAATTTTTCCCGAATCTAAGCCGCACCTGAAATTTGAGATTCGAAATTCAAGGGTAGAGAAAAGTTTTAGGCCGCATCTCCAAATCGAAATAAAGTTGGTCCATTGTAAGATGAGATACAATTTAGGTCGAATGAATGACGATACAGCTACAGTAGTTTGGTTTGAGTCGTAAGCTTAGCAGTTAAGCTTTACCAGGTAGCCATTGCTATGCGTCAGGCGATCCGTCCATATTTATACGGGTACCCTTCCTTTTTCACGTGCTTCGTCTGGGTTGAATTGATTGCTTATTTTTCTTTGATCTGATAAGTGCCGTTACTTTGTTATAGGTGTTTCGTCACTTTAAGCTGAAAATGCATTATTGTACTGTGTCACGCATTGTTTGTCGCATTCTGATAGTGAGTGTTTACGACCTGTCGCCGCTCGCGGCATGGCTTGCTTTTGTACGCACTACCGCCGCTTCCAATTGAAAATAAATAAATAAATAAAAATAAATAAATAAAATCGTCTCATTAGCGAAACAATAGCAAGAGACTGCAATTTGTTGTTACTTACACTGCTGCTTTCTTTGATAATGATCAACAAGAACCAAATAATAGACTGCGTGAGATAGATGTTGTGAAGGAGAGTTTAGCGAAAATTTTTCTCAGTTTGAATATCTTTCCAGATGCCTCTTTAGTACATTACCTTCTGCACAGAAATTAGAGTCATCTTAGATTTAAAAATCTAGTCAGTTGTCGTGCTTCACTTCTGACTGTATCTCTAATCGGCGTAAAAATAATACTAATATAAACATGGCATGATATGTATATTCTTCCGCGATTGCTGTTGTCTCACTCTAGTTTCGTAGTTTATTAGGCAGACAGAATTTAAATGAAGTAGCAGCAAACACAAAAGAATACATGGCAAAATGTTTATATTCGTATTATTCTTATGATGAAGAGAATACTGCATGTGATTCACAATTCATAAAAGTTCCTATTAGCAACCATCTCTTCTCACAGGTAGGAAAAAATTCAGAACGTAGAGTTGGCCATATTGACAAACATCCCTAACAGTCTTGCCAGTCGGATTTTCGTAGTACATTGAAAGGCTGCTACATTCGAAGATGAACAATACGGAATTTGTATTTACTTCATTGGATAATTTATGAAAATGTGGTCTAAACTCGGGGCGGAGAAAAAAGCTCGTCTTCCACCTTTTTTCTTTTTTTTTTTTTAATTTATTTACTGACGCAGAGGTTTTGGCGCCAGTATTTATCTTTGTGCCTGCAAAGCATGCTTGTGTAGCGCTACATATAATCGACGGCAAAAGGTACTTGTGGTGGCACCTACCAACATTTTACAGAACTTCCGCTTACTTTGCACTCGATTCTAAGCCGCAGGTGGTTTTTTGGATTAAAAAAACCGGAAAAAAAGCGCGGCTTAGATTCGAGTAAATACGGTAATTAATTACACAACTAATGTTACTCTATCTATTCACTTCCCATCATCAGTAATTACACACATTGCACTCTATGCACACATTACATACTCATACTTGTGGCTGAGATCTGGACCATATCTTTGTATGACAAAATCCTTCCATAATCAAGATGTTGAGCTCAGGAAGGTGAAAGAAGTCCAGCATCTGACATCACAGTTCTAAAAACATACAGTTGTCCATGCACATGGCATACATACTACAAGTGTATTCTGAAATGACAGAGATTTTTTATTTTGTAATTTTTACCAATCCCAACTTTTTTAATCAATCCCCTACTTTGCATCATTTAAATAATATTTTGGTGTATAGCATGTAGTATTTAAGAAGTAAACATGTCGATTTTAGTTATATGTTTTATTCCTTGGCCAATTTATTACAGATTTATGATTCCCGGGTAGAAAATACTGTTTCAGTCTTCTGTTTAATTTTTCTTGGTATACAGAAGTAAATCTAGCTCTTGTTCCATGACTATTAATAGATCTGTTAGTAAGATAATTACTGGAGACTGGATTATATGCATCATAAAAACCCTAAAATATTTACGAAAAAATGCATGAAAAGTGTCGAAATATGCAAGATCAAATTATAAAAAAATATGGTAGTTACTGTATGCATGTATCTCAAGGTCGAACCTGTGCATATCAATTACAGGAAAAAGCGCCAGCCACATTTAGAATGCCGATATCATTTTCTGAATACTTTCCAGTAGAGGTTAGGAAGGGGGCCTTTCTGGGATTATCTTTTACAAATTTGCAAAATAGGGATGCGTGCCATGTTTCAAGAATTGCGCCTTCTTTGCAATTGTTGTCGGTAACAAGCAGATGCGATGCAAGTGAGTTGCAGCGAAAAAATCGATATGAACGGGATCAGCTTCGAGATATATCACATGCAGAGGTGCACACTCAGAAACTTCATAATATTTTATTTAAAAAACTACATACACTCATGAATTTTTTTTGAACAGCATTAACTTGTAATTAATCCTATTGGTCCAAAGCATCTTTAAAATTTATTTTACATGTTTCTACTAATGTAAACATAAACGACCAAGTACTGTTCCAAATGTTCGCTAGTAAGATTGTGTCTTCAGCCACTCAGAACATTGTTATAAGCAGAAAAGAACCATTCTACATCAACTGAGGTAACTGGGAAGTATTTGAACTTGGTTGCTGTGTTCGCACTTATTGTTTCTGGGATAAGTTCACTTTTCCCATCAATTTGGCACATAGGTTCAAAGCCTGAGTTATTGCTTAAAATGTTTTCAAACTTTTCTTTAAGTTTTCTTGGGAATACGTCTGGCAATGAGGAGTTCACTAGAATAATTTTATTCTTTAACTGTATAGGTTTATTCAACACCAAACCTCAAGTTGCAAGCTTTGTAATACTTGCAGGTATATGGAAAAAATGAGTGCTAGTAACAGCATTGTCTTTTTTAATACTGGAATCATTAAAAGCTTCATTGCACTGGCAAATTGCCAAAGCCTCTGCACTATCAAAGTCTTTTGCTACCCTTCTAATGGCCTTTAAATGTTTATTGTAAAACAACACAACTTCGACCCATGTACCCCAGTGAGTTATCACTGATTCGGGAGGTAAAGGCACATTTGGTAGTTTTTTTATGTAGGTCTTGATGCTAGCGAGAGCCTTTAGAAACACTTTCTTTGTGGATGAAATCATGTGCATGTGGCCAAATGATTCACAAACTTGGAACGTGCTTCTTCAGCAGGGTGATGTACTCCACGAGCAAAGCATGTCACATGAATCAAATTGGGATAAAATACTCAGAGGGCTTTGCCTGCTTTGATCATATAGGATGCAGCATCTGAAATAAACGCAAACATCCTTTCATCTGCAGAACATTCTGGAAATATTTTTCTAATACCCTCATTCACAAATCTGGCGATCATAGAATGATTTACTTTTTTAGGTTCTTTGCAAGCCGTCAAATAGGAAGAAGAAGGCTCTTCTTTTAAAGCACCAACAATTAAATTTGCAATGTAGCGGCCACAAGAGTGTAGTTTCGTCAACTGAAATCCATATAACGCTGTCCTTGAGTTCATTGCATATTTCTTCCAGAACATTTACGTAAATTGTTGGTTTGTAATTTTTACACGTTGTTGATTTGTCTGGTATATTTTGATTTAAGCAATATTTGCACAGGAAGCCTTTGATGATAGGGACTGTTAAGTGTGTAAAGAGGAATATTGCTTGCAATGAATGCTTGACATAGATCCATGCTAAACTGACTTTTTTGGTTACCTTTGGGCAAATTCCTGCTACTGCAACTTGCTGTTGTCAGAAGCTGTGAATGAAGACTTGTCTGGACATACTGGTCTATTTGAAACATTTTTTGCATGAAATGTTTTTCTTGCAAACTTGACAGTATAAAACAATTCCGTCGTATGTAAATGTTCCAGGATGGTCAGCTATCCATGAAACATTTCTTTTTTTGGGTGGTATGGCACATGAGACGTTACACACTATACGTCGTAAACATGTTCATACATGTTCATACATGTTCAACTGTGTACAGGTACACAGTTCTCTAGAGAACCCCAATGGCAGTGGGGAGAATTTCAGTGATGTTCCTCCCAAAGTTAGAGAAGCTAAACTCACACATTTTGGAGAAACTAAAGCAATGGATAATTGAATCCTTTGGAAACAGAAACTATTGATGATAATTCTGACTTGTTGGTTCTAGAACTTTTTGTGTTGTAAAGGAAAATATACTCCATTCTTAACAAAGTTAACTATGGATGGTATTTATGCATGTGTTGTGACTCGCCGATCTTTCAAAGTGCCGCCGCGCAGTTATGCGTGTCCTCTACATGCGGCACTGTCTGCCAGCCATGCAGCAGCAGCAGTGCCACCTAAGCGGCCAGCTAGCCAGCGGCCGCTAGACTCGGACTCAGTTATGATTTGACTGTTACAGTGACACGCGTCTTACTCTGTTTACTTGTTCTATGACTTTCATGTATTGTGTCGTCCGTGAAATATATTTGTTCAACTTGAAGCTATAATAGCATGTAAGGCTTTTCTATTTGGCATTGTATGCTTGTCAAAGTTGTTGCCATGATTAAGACAGTTTTGTGTATTAAAGACAACATGCAACATAAGTAACTAAGAGCTCTCTGTTTGAGAGCCAGTTAACAGATTTAAAAACTGTCTGAGGGCATGGAATTTTCTTTCCAATCTTTAAGTGCCCAGGCTTTATATATTTTCATCTTCTTTAATGACATAATTAGCTTATGGTTTGAGTCTCCTTTCCTGTAACTACAAAATGGTACAAGTGGTCTATGTCCATATCCTTTACTGGACAAAGCTGGTAATCCGAAGGTTAACATTCCTGTTAGTAAAACTTGCTATACGTCATCGTGCCTGGCACAACACAAGCAGTTTACCATAATTGTGTTTTTTGAACTGGGTTGTATGTTTTGTTCCATTGTCTGATGTTAAATTACTTTATTTCTTGCCAAGTGTTAATGCTGACTATTAATATGATTTAACTCACGTACAGGGCAAACAAGTAGGGCTTGAGCGGCAAGTAACGAGTGGCCGACTTATATGTGATGTAAAACTGTCAGCAAAGGAACTGATTAGAGCTCGTAGCTATGATCTTGGAACACTGTGCAAGCAGGTAAGTTTTTGCATTTGAATATTTCTTCAGGTTTATTTTACCGGTTAGATTCATGTGTATCATTGTTACATAAATGTGTAGGTGGCACGTAACTGTGCTGACCCGTGAACATTTTTGTGTTTTATAATCATAACTACTTAGAGTATAAAATAGAGGTACGGCAGCATTGGTATTTCCATCAATCTTATGTGCTATTGCACACATGAGAAATAACTTAGTGTAGTCAGTGCCAAAGTCTGTCAGAACTATAACACTGTTAACTGGAAACTTATCCACTTACACAAAAGTCCTTAACTTTAAGTTCATATAAATGCAGTAAGGGCACTGTAAGAGTGAAGACAGGATGTTTCACTAATCCTGTTACAGACTTCTAGGGGTTGTAGAGAGGACTTACTGGATGTAGTTTTCATAAAGAACCTATGTCTTGAAATGCACCGTTTGTATATAAAATAAGTTTGAAGATTAGATCACTTTCAAATCTCCTGCTTCATGGTAAATAGTTAAATTGAGAAGAGGGTGCCATCATCTCTCTCTGTTGTAGTTATGACATCACATACCATTTTCATTTGACAACAACAACAGCTGCGAGACTCTCATATTTTCACAAGTGGAAGGGTTGGCGGCGGTGCTCCACAGACATGCCATACTGTTGACTTGGAGGATAGGACATCCTTTGTCATGTAGAAGAGAAATTGAAAAGTTACTCAAAACAGTGTCCATGCTATGGGCATAGGTTCCTTATCATAACTTCATCTGTTATGTTCCCTTTACAACCTCTAGAAGCCTGTATTAGGAACAGTGAAACACAATTATTTGTATACGTCTTTCAAAGGCAAGTGCTCTACCAACTGAGCTTCCCAAGCATGACTCTTGACCCATCCTCACAGCTTTACTTCTGCCAGTACCTCACCTCCCACCTTCCAGACTTCACAGAAGTTCTCTGCGGAATTTGCGGAGCTAGCACTCCTGCAAGAAAGAATATTGTGAAGACAGGGCTTAGCCACAGTTGGGGGGGATGTTCCCAGAATGAATTTTTTACACCGCAGCTGTGTGTGCACTGATATGAAACTTTTTGCTGGATTAAAACTGTGTGGGAGACTGAGACTCACTCAGCCCTTCAGCCCTTGTGAGGCAAATGAGGAGCTGCTTGAATAAACAAACAATGGCATCATCATGATTCATCTACCAGCAATAACAGCTGAAGGGTTTAGTGACAAGGCCCATGATCACAGATCGCTCCTTGTACTGCTTTGTAGGCAGCAGCCTGTCAGTCAGAACTGGATTAAAGCCAAAGCTGTGAGTGGTGTTTGTTTTCACATTTTATGTTATGTCGTTGAGGTTTAAGGCTGATTTCAGAATCCCCTTATTCGTCCTTTGGACAATGTTGTAAGTCCTCAGAATCTGAATGCGTACTTATCATTTCCAGAAAATGGGAGGGTGATTGCTCCATGGGCTAGAAACTTTTACAAAATACATTGCTTTATGTGATCAGAGAAAATTTTCAGCTATACATCTGATGAACAGATATTAACCACTTTGTCTCTTCCTACAGAAGCGAAATGGATTTTGCAGGATCTCTTTTGCCATCTCTGCCATATTGATGCTCTCCATCTCTGCCTTCATTGCCATTGGGCATCCCACATTGTAGGCTAGCTCACTTTCCCTCACCTCTTTCAAGGCAGCAAGCAATTCTTCTCTGTCTTTCATTTGGATCACTGCGGTTCTGAGCCACCCTGCCACTGGCAGGCCTAATCCATCATGGTGTGGTGGGGGGTGGGTGGGGGTGGGGGGGAGGAGATGCTATTGTGTTGGAAGAACAACAGTTTTTTAAACTGATTTGATAGGGGTTGGTTCTGCTTGCATTCAATCACAGTGACCAAAGGGTTTGCTTGTACAAACCCTTATTTTGGTGGCAGTCGCTGGATAAAACATAGCAAAATTCTTATACTTTTACTGAGAGAATCTGTTATAATAAATCCGATTCCTGTGTGGTTCAAGGTTATATAAGAGAGAATGCTTAACTTGAAATGAGTGGCACCTGTCAGTTGATGATATGGCTTCTTAAGGGGACATGTATGTCCTATGCCGCCAATGTTAAATTATCGAATTTTGTGATCCATTGCCTTGGAAACTTTTTGAGACACCAATTTACAATTTTCCATAATTATTGAACGTGCCTTTCTGGAGACACTGAGCTGGAATTATTACTAAAATTGCATTGTGGGGCATGTTATCTTTTATTTTTTATTCAAACACTCAATTTTTTGACAGAATTTTGTAAATAAATGTACATAAAAACTAAACAACCCAGGATATTTTAAGGGGAGTTGGAATGCCGGAAAATGGAAAAAATTCACATTTTCAGTTTTTAACCTTATAACTTAATTTGAAATTTTCTGCTTAAAATGGTGCAAAATTTGTTAAGAAATTCCAATTGGAAGTATTTTTATTTAATTTTTCAAAATTACATGTGCGCCCAGCAAAGTTACCCATCTTGTGATTTGTACACATTTAAATCTTCGCATTTCCGAAAACATTACATATAGAAGGCTGTGGATTTCACTCTTCAGTTGTAGAATCTTTGATCCTTCCATAGGTACCATTGTTTTTACGACTAGCTGTGTTTATTGTTCAGTTTTTGATCTGTGAGTGTTTGTTTTGAGCCTCGAGTTTAGTTTGTCGCTCATTTGGAGTTTGTTATCTGTCTTGTTTTGACTTTCAGTGGTGAGTGCGTAGTTTCTACGATGCCTAGGAGTGCATCATTATTTAAAAAGCGAAAGTTTCGCGGTAATAGATTTACAAATAACGTTTGTTCAAGTGATTCTGCTTCAGCACCTGTTGATGCTGGTGAAAGTTCTGACGTTTGTACAGCTGAGATGTGTGAAGGAGACACGCCCACCAGTGCATCAAAAAAGAAGTTATCAAACTGTGCAAGTGAAATTACAGATGAAGCTTCTAATGAACAATATGTTTTAGTCGACTTTCCTGTTTTTACTGAGTTTATGAAGAAATGTTTGTGTTGTAATCTTTGTGGAGGTTCTTTTGATATGAACATAACAAAATCTATAGGACTTTCCTGCAAAATTGCTATAGTTTGTGCCAGTTGTGAAAATGAGACCTGTTTTTGGAGCTCTAAAACATGCAGTAGCAATTTGTTTGAGAGTAATATCAGGCTAATGTATGCAATGAGAGCAATTGGTAAAGGACATACTGCTGCTCAAACATTTTGTGCCATAATGAATCTTCCACCTCCACCTGCTAAAATTGACAATTACACTGAAGTGATAGGAGATGCTGTTCAGTCTGTAGCAGATTTATCAATGAAAGCTGCTGCCAGTGAAGCAAAATATATAAATGAAGGAAACCCAGATATCCCTGTTGCTTTTGATGGAACCTGGCAGAAAAGGGGTCACACATCCAAAAATGCTGTTGCTACTGTTACTAGTGTGGACAGCGGTAAAGTTTTGGACTATGAAGTGCTCACTAAACATTGTTACCATTGTGCATCTGGTAAGATAGAAGCAGCTCACATATGTAGCAAGAATTATGAAGGTACGAGTGGAGGCATGGAGGCTGCCGCTGCTGTGAAAATGTTTAGCAGATCAGAAAAAGAACGGGGAGTATTTTACACAAAATTCCTTGGAGATGGGGACTCCAAGGCATACAAAAGTGTTACAGAATCCATGCCATATGTCAATAAGACAATAACTAAACTAGAATGTGTCGGTCATGTTCAGAAACGAATGGGCACTCGTCTAAGGAAACTGAAACAGAATCTGAAGGACAAAATTTTGTCAGATGGTAAAACCATTAGAGGTCGCCTGTCAGATAAAATTATAAATGAATTACAACAATACTATGGTATGGCAATAAGAAATAATGCAAATAATTTGCAGGAAATGAGACAAGCTGTATGGGCCACATATTTACATCGATCATCAACTGATGATAATCCTCAACATTTTGCTTGTCCAGATGGTCCTCAGTCATGGTGCAATTATAGAAAATCTCAAGCTACTGGGGATCCTTATCACCATAAAAATTATATTCCATTGGCTGTTATGGAAGTAATTAAACCAATATATAGAGACTTGGGGCATCCTGATCTTCTGCGAAAATGTCTTCATGGTTGTACCCAGAATCAAAACGAGTCGTTCAACAACCTCATTTGGACTCGTGTACCTAAGAATGTATTTGTTGGGATAAAAACATTGAAATGGGGAGTCAGTGATGCTGTTATTTCATTCAATGATGGTCATATGGGTAGGCTAAAGGTCATGGCAAGGCTCGGCATTGCTCCTGGTATCAACACCATCAGAGGTCTTCAGCTTCTGGACAGCGTGCGAGTAAGGAAGGCTCAGTATGCAGCTGAATTTAATACAAAAAAAGCAAGGGCAGCAAGGAGAAGAAAGCTTCTAGGTGAAGAAGAAGAACTAGAAGATGACCCTGATTACTCTGCTGGACACTTTTGATAATAGAATAAAAGGTATTTGTGAATTTTCATAATAAATTACTTTAATCGCATTTTCTGGCATTTGACATTTTTAGTGTTACATGTACCTTTATCTCATAAACCACTCAACCAACAACATTCAAATTTTCAGAAATGCTGCAAAACAGTTCAAAGAGGCCACTGAACTAGAATCATGACAAGAACTGGCTTATTCTCTGAACTAGGGAAGTTTATGTTATACTTTTTCCAATAAAAAATGGCTTAATGGTAAAAAATTCATAAATACTATACCAACAAAAAGAAAACATTGGTTCTAGTTCAGTGGGCTCACAATATATGCTGAAAACCTCTGCCAGAATTTCAAAGTTCTGAAGATAATAGTTCCAAAGAAAAAGGTACACAAAGTTAGCAAATTTAACATTGGCGAGATAGGGCATTCCAACTCCCCTTAATTATTCTAGTTCCATATGTGTTGAATCTCACACTTGTCATGGTGTGAAAATTTCATGTCTCTACCATCAGTACTTTTTTAGAAAACGGGGTCATTTATTGCGAAAAATGTAGTTCAGAGTTATTGAGATTTCAAACCCTTTTATTACAAATTCTTATACAGACTTATATATCTGCAACTTTTATGGACTAGAATTGCCCTGGCCCATAGTCTGTGTCTTCTTCAGTGTCACAACAGCCCAGTGCTTGCCTCCTCCTTTTCTTTCTTGCGTCTTTTGTCATTTGTTGAGCAGCTAACTCTGCTTCACGTACATGAAGCTCATCCAGTTCCTGCAGTCCTTTAGCTGTGTTCTGTCCAGATCTTACCCTTAACTTCTCCAGAACCAGAACGCTTAGTCATTTTATTTATGTATAAAAGGCAATAGAAGCTAGCTTACTACAAAAATAGCTTTCAACGAAAGCAAAAATAGCTTTCAATGAAAACTACACTCCTGGAAATGGAAAAAAGAACACATTGACACCGGTGTGTCAGACCCACCATACTTGCTCCGGACACTGCAAGAGGGCTGTACAAGCAATGATCACACGCACGGCACAGCGGACACACCAGGAACCGCGGTGTTGGCCGTCGAATGGCGCTAGCTGCGCAGCATTTGTGCACCGCCGCCGTCAGTGTCAGCCAGTTTGCCGTGGCATACAGAGCTCCATCGCAGCCTTTAACACTGGTAGCATGCCGCGACAGCGTGGACGTGAACCGTATGTGCAGTTGACGGACTTTGAGCGAGGGCGTATAGTGGGCATGCGGGAGGCCGGGTGGACGTACCGCCGAATTGCTCAACACGTGGGGCGTGAGGTCTCCACAGTACATCGATGTTGTCGCCAGTGGTCGGCGGAAGGTGCACGTGCCCGTCGACCTGGGACCGGACCGCAGCGACGCACGGATGCACGGCGGCGTGCACACGGTAGCTCATCAAAGGATTTGGATGAAACCCAGCAAAGTTTACATTCTTTTTGTGTGCCTGTCAGTGACCCAACATGTCAAGTACTTGGCGAGTGTTTTCCTTTACCCTAAATTATTTACATTCTGTCACAACTTTCCTTACCAGATTTGTGCTATTTACTTTGTTTTTTGGTTCCCAAGTAGCTGGCCTTTGTCATTGGAGATCAATTTTCGTGTGTGCACCAATTCCATAGACAGGTAGCAGAGTGTACATGTCTTTGTGAAATTTATTGACAGGCAACTTGGTATGCATGGTCACAATTTACATATTTTTATGAATTTAGTTATTGCCTATGTGCTATTTTATGTGCATGTGAAACAGTTGTAGTTGTATTTGTATTTGTAATATTTGGCTTGATTTATAAGTAACACACCATATTTTGCCTATGATTTGGAGTTGTGGAAGAATTGTAATTTACAATTAAAGCAGTTGTTATACTATATTTTATTTTTTGCATTTTATGATGTGTTACCAATAACACAATTGAAATACAGGTTCTAAATGTTGATGAAAGTAAACGTTGGGACTTGACTGCTAATGAAGTGCGTAGTCAGTATAATTCATCGGAGTCACTGGTACGCCTTATATCTCTCACAATGCAGGATGCTGCTTTCATCCTAAGGCTCATGTGTGACCTAAATGTTTTGCCCTTGGCACTTCAAATAACCAATATTGCTGGTAAGTACTGTGAAAAAATTATTATTATTTTGTGGTCTCTGGAACTGGAGTTTTAGTCAGAATAATCCGTGAAATAAATTGTACTTCAAATGCTTAGCTTTATAGGAAAAGTTGTATGTGGCTGTCTTACATCTTACAAATATTCAGCCACAAATATTAGTTGTGAAAATAATCATTAAAAAAGGGATGCTGTTAAACATTGGAAACGCTAATTCAGACTTTTGTTCCTTTATTTATGTCATATGTCATACACAGTTTCGTTTTATTTGAAATTATTTACAGTGAAACTAGTTCTCTAGTATCAGAAGTCAGCAGTTTAATTACCAAAAGTATTTGATTCTGTCTGACCAAAGTATGTTTTGTTGAAGAGACTTACACTGCTGAAGGAACTTTCGTGTAACCTTAAAAATCTTTATTTGAAACAACCTTGAACTGGTTCATCTCAATGTTTAGAACACTTGCTACAACTGATGATGATGATCCATGATAGGAATTTTGGGAAGGCAAAGGTTGATCGCTCACTAGACAAATGGGTCCTTGATATTGACAAAATAGTGTAAGTGTTCAAAAAAAATTATTGTTGTTTCTTGCCACAACAGTTAGTGCTGTGATAATACAAAATTAAAATATTTTGCCGTGTGCTATTTTTTGTCTGCGGTGGTGCAGCAGTTGCAGTCACTGGCTGTCAAACAGGTCATAGTGTGATTCCCACCTCATGCAGTTATTTATCATTTGAAATTTATGGTTTAAGGAGGTTTTTGAGACTTTGTTATTCACGGAACATTGCAATTTGCTAGAACTTTCTTCCGTGTGAAGTGTTAGTTCTTGTTGACAGCCCTGGCGTCATAAGTGGTGGTCAGTCCTGGATTCTATGCGAAAATATAAAACATTAAAGATAAAACTCTAAAGCTAACAAATCTCCATAGATTGGGGGCCAAAGAGCAGTAGACAGACATATAGTTACAAATGCTAAATCTTCTTTGTGCAGCAGTATACCGCTAAATCCTCAACTAAATGGTGAATGATTATCTTACCTCTTTTCATTTTTTGTGTTCCTCCCACGTTACAATTTACAAATACTGTGAGCACGCGTAACAGCATAACTGGTAGAACCTGAAGAAAAAAGATTATTTGGTCAGTTCTCTAAATGTTGTGCAAAAATGGAAATAAAAACTCGCCTGAACGCCCGTAAGTACAACAATAATCAATCGCACTGAGAAAACCATGGATTAATGGGTGCCATATCCATGGAATTCGATAAGCCACTTGTGCTCCCCTGGCCGTGCTAAATGGTGAGCACTTCAGGGAGCTCAGTGTTCATTTGCTGGGTATGGGTTTAGCAAACGAGAGTTGCATTACCTGGGGACTGGCAAACCCTGCCAGTCCTCTATAATCGTGAGCTGTGTGCGTACTTCAGCGACTGCCATGCAGTGCGGCAGTGGAACATTATGCGTCACAGCGATTGGGGATCTCGACTTCACCTCCCGGATCGCAATGATGGTATAATTGTCTTTAATATATGTAAAAATAAACCTCAGTCTCAAGGTACGCTGCACACTGATGAGATGCATTGCTGTTGAGGAGGAACATTCATTCCTGGGCAAACCCTGGGGAAGTGCCTCACCTCTGTTTTGTAAGGCATACCCTGCCAAGCTGGGCTCTGTCTGGGTGGATCTTCATATCCTTAGATGCTCGTGGGAATACCATGATGAATCCACAACTTAAAAACCTTCCCAACACAATGGGTGCACCATTGGGAGTACTCACAGTCATTCTTCCAAGAGACTGTGGAAGGCTAGTCCTTCTGATTCTCTGGTTGTCTGTAGTAACAGGGCTCAAGAAGTCATAAATCAGTATCTTTTTCTAATGATCAACAGGAAGATGGGGACATTTAAGAAAGTGCCCCTTTCTATATCCATAAATGTTTAGAAACATTAAGTGGTACCTTGAAATCTATTAAAACGTCACCAAGTGGTTCCTTGTTCATTGAAACCAACAGATCAAAGCAGGTGGAACTCCTAATGAATGGGGGGGGGGGGGGGGGGAGAAAGAAATTGGGTGATTATGATACGGTTGTTGAGATGCACATCTTTCTCACCAAGGATGTAGTCATATGACGTACTGTTGTGGACATGGATACCTAATCCTATGTGATGGTGCAAGTGCCAGTGATTTGGCCACACAGTACTGAGCTGGAGACGCGAAGCAACTTGTAGGAAATGTGGGAAGGCAACCCATGAATATGGCACAGACTGCCTGTGCCCAGCTGTATACATCAACTGCTTTGGGAGTCAGTCAGCCTGTGGAGCCAAGACTGGGCCACATTTGCTGAAGAGCATAAAATTTAGGAAATACAAACTGCCATCTTAAATGGTTTACTCTTAAAATGTATGGAAATTGCAGCATTTTACGGTTTTACAGATGGACAGTGTCATTTTACAACTTCACAAACAAAAATATGAAAAGTTAATATTCGATGTCACCCCACTTCCATACAATTGATTATTTGCTTGGGTCAAAGGCAAGTCTACTATAGTTGACAACTCGTTGTTTGTAACAATTGGTACTTATAACTGTGTGATGTTTGTGTCTTCATTGGAAAGGAATTTAAAGCCTGGATAACAGTTCTTCCATGTGAATCTTATGTGTCTACAGGCTCTGCGCTGCAAATTCTTTGTTCCGCTCCATTTGCATATTGTTATTTAATCCATATTCTTTGACCACATATGGACTAATTACATTCATTTCACGTGTGTGTGTGTGTGTGTGTGTGTGTGTGTGTGTGTGTGTGTGCGCGTGTGTTAGAGAGAGAGAGAGAGAGAGAGAGAGAGAGAGAGAGAGAGAGAGAGGGTTACCATGTGCATATTCTTTGTTCACAAGGTTGACGTCACGTTTTAACCTTTTCGTGACCAAACTATTTTTTGCTCAGTTTTTTAAATGTTTGTTTTGTATTTTGCTTAAGGAATAGCTTCAAAAGTGTATGATTGCTATGACCAGTTTTTTTTAAATATTTTAAGTAGGACTTACATGTCCCATTGGTCATTAGGTGGGAGTATTGCATAGGTTTGAATAAAAACAGAGCATAAGAGAGAACATTTAATTTCAGCTGCAACTTTTACAAAAAAATAATTAATTTTTGTGACAGTTTAAACAAATACAAGGGTTATATTACAAATGATGTTTGATGTTAATTTTACCAATGCCGATATCAGGAACATTTATTTTCTATGAAATTTTTCGAAGCAGGGATGTGCATGTAGAGGATCTTTGCAGTGTATGCACATCATGTTGGTTCGTACTTCCTTCTGCTTTGTGCTGCAGAACCTGCAGCGTTTCCTCGTGTCTTTTACTGGGAAATGTTTTACAGCTTGACACCTGACTTGTTTCTTCTTAGAAAATTCGGTCTTCCTCTTCTTTTGATTTCATGACGCGCTGTTAGTTGTCTGATAAGCAAACGGTGAAAGGATAACTGGTTATGACCTCCTCCGTGCTTACAGTTCCACATTATGAAACTGTTAACAATTGCCAGGTCAATTACGAAAAAAAGACGATGCCACCACTTTAGAGATCGTCTTCCAATTGAATATCTCCCACGCATCTGATCAAAGCGATCCACACCTCCCTTAAGTGTATTATACTCGGCAACTGCTTTAGGACAGAATACCTCTGATGAAGTACCATCTCTGTTTTTCCTATTGAGGAAGGTTACAACTTTTGGGCTATGATAAGTGCATAGTATTGTCACAGTCTTGTTGTCTTACCATTTTATTGCTGAGACACATCCCTTTGTTTTGAACTTAAACTGCCCCCATTGCAATTTGTCTTGTTTCTTCATCATACCTGGAAGTCCCTTCCTGTTTGTCCTCACTGTTCCAACCCCAAAAAGTCCTCTTTTCATTTGGTGACTCCATCAGGTTGTATGATATGAAAAAGTTATAGAACACAATTAGTCAGTGAGACTGCAGGTGTTATTCAGTAAGATGGAGCACAACATTTTTTCCCAAACTGAACAATAGTCTTGGGTGTGCTTCTTTCCGGTATACACCTCGAACTGGGTTATGAAACCTGTTTTTGAATCGGTGAGACACCAAATTTTGTAACTCGTTTTACATACTTCATTGGAAGCTACTGCTTTATAGAAAAGCGCCCTTTGAATGGGACCATACTTTCATCAAAAGCCATGATACTTATGGAGTGTGTACGTTTTTCAAATTGTTATTGATAGCATCACTTATTGGGCATAATTTGTGTAGGCCATCATAACAAGCTCCACCTCTTGGTACTGCTGTAGCATTGTCATTGCAATGAATCTTTTCAGTCAGTTTTTTTTAACCTAGTTTTACTCATTAGTTGAGAAATTGCACTTACACCTAAAAGTGGTCGGTGGACCGATAGTGACTCAGGCAGCCTATGTATTCCCATTAGAATGTGAATGGCAATAAAATATTTTATCTCTTCAACATCAGTGTCTTTACAATTGCAGCTGGCCTGTCTTACCCTTTTACCTATAGTAATGTTGTCACAAATTTGAGTTGCATAGAGGTTAGTTTCATCTTTGATCTTCCTCAAACAATCATCAGTAAAAATTGTAAAAAAAATAATCTATTTCTATTATCATTTTGTCCAAAATCAAATTTCATATCTGCACTTCCATCAAGAGATGCTGATAAGTTTTCAAAATAAGTTACGGTGTCAGTCCACTCTGTTTCAGTTTCATTGGCATGTTTGGCCCCATTCTCTTGTTCTGCACACACAATAACTTCCTTTGCAGTGTCATTGGTAACTTTGACGACATTTTCTTTTACTGCACACGCAATACCATCATTTTCTGCCACCTCCAGTCTAGCACTATCACCATTGTTGTGACGACCATAGCTAGGTGGCTCAGCCAATGTCGTATGCGGTGTAGTATCAATAGATGTACTATTGGATGCATCAAGATGGGTGAGTTCATCTGCAGCTTCATCATCACTTGCTTCGTCTGAAAATTCTTCATTATCAGGAAGCGAAAAGTAATACTCAAGAAGTTCTTCATCTTTCAGACGTGACATTTCTAAAAAGAAAATGGAAGTAAGGTCTGCATTGTTGTTGTTGTTGTTGTTGTTGTTGTTGTTATTTGTATTATTATTGTATGAATACTTTACTGTGCTAAGTGATGTAGCATTGCACAGAGAAAGAAATAAAAGCCAAAATGTCGAATGTATAACGAAATTATAAATAATATGTGGGACAAATATATCCCACTGACCACGTGGTTGATATTTCATGCAGTCAAAAACTAAAACCTATTTACCAAGTCACTGAAATACATTTTACACTGAAATTCCATGTAATATTTACAAATAAATCATAAGAAACACAATAATTACAGTTATTATGCTTACCTTGCTTATTTACAAAAGAAAAGTTGAAAAATATGCAAAAACTTTCACAGAAGCAATCAAACAAGTTCACTGCATCAAACAACTTCCAGCAGAATGCAGCTGTTTGGCAGGAAGAAGTCTATAATGGTTTCAGGTAGTAGCGAATGCTTCCAGTAGATGGTAGCACACCACAGATGTGGGTTTCTGTTGTCCCCTTGGTTGTGAAGCACGAAAAAGTGAAGTGGGACACACATGTCCCATTGGTCATGAGAGGGTTAATGGTTTAAGACTTTGCTTGCTTTGCCATGTTTCTTTTGATACTAATATTGCACATGGTCGAAGAAACAATTTAAGTAGTCATGTGAAGTGCGGTTAACAAGTAAATTATGTTAATCAAAGAAAGATAACAAGAAAGTCAACACCTCTTTTGCCAAGCCTGGAAACATTGACAGTGATGTAATTAGGACTGAGTGTCTGGTTTTACTTCCTTTTTGGTGGAACACAGTGGCCCTCATGAGTGGGTGATCATGCTGGTGCTTTATTTCAGATGATATTTCCCACATAAGAAGTCGTAAAGAAATATAGGTGTGGTTGCATGAAAATTATATGTGTTGTAAATAAAATGGCCAAAAAGGCGTCATCTGAAGTTGTTAATTGCCTTCGGAACAGACCATTTTCTTTGGCAGTGGCTGGGAGCAATTATACAAATGCCAAGTTGTATCCTGTTATTACATCCGGTGATATACCGCGGGAACAAACAGTGAGCACTGTGCTATCCATACCAACATTAGATGGGGCTCAACAGGGCAAAAGATAGGTTACATGATCTTACCACAGCTGATTTCTCATAACATACCAATTGAAAACTTCGGTTTTCTGCTCTGACATTGCTCCTGTTATGATAGGACACAAAAATGGGGTTTCAGCAGTTCTGAAGGAAGTTAAACCAGGTATTGCCATCATAGGTTGCATTTCCCACCTGATTAATCTAGCAGCTGGAAAAGATGCTGGAAGATTACTTGTGAAGTGGATGAGATCCTTGGTGATATATTTTATTTCTTAGAGAAGAGTATCAAGAGGAAAAAACACCTTCAGAAATTTCAGAACTTGCACAATAAAGAGGCAAAGAAAAATCTGAAGTATGTGCATACTGGGTGGTTATCTTTAGGCAGAAGTTTGTATAGACTTTTGGACCACTGTGATCTGCATCATTGTTTTTTCAAGGAGGAAGTAATATTAAGGACCCAAAACATTTCCACAAGCTTGATGTCTTTCAGAATACCTAGAGTTCAACAAAGTGGGTCCAAAGAGTATCAGAAGAATAGAATTCTTGATTCTGCTACTACTCATGCACCTAAAAGAAAAATATATTCTTCCAAATGTGTCGAACCTATCCTAAAAAGTAAGACTTCTGCTGCAGCATGTGATGAAAAATTATTTATGTTCCTTTACTCAGACTTGGACTAGGCCTTTTGCCCTTTGCTTCATGTGACTATTTCTGTATTTGACAAATTAAATATTGCCCTTCAGACTTGTTCCCCCCACAAGATCACTTTTTATTACAGCTCCTAATGGATTTGCTGAAGCAGTTGTTCACCAGGTTTGTTAAGCCCAAAATCGTCTAAATCTCCTCATTGCATGAAGTTGAGTACAACTTGATTCAAAATGAAAGAACTCATGATGAGTTAGTTATTGGCATTCAGACATCAAACATAGTGAATGATCTCCAGGATACAGATATATTCCTTTTCTTTTCATCAGTGAGATACTACTTTTGTACTGCCTGTAACTATGTCATCAACAAGTTTCCACTCAAGGATGATGTGTTAAGCACACTCAAGCTACTTGGTTAGAAAAAATTGAAAATGTACAGTTTTCTTCCATTTATGTTTTCTTGGGATAGTTTCCTATCATGTTATGCAAGGAAGAGAATGAAACTGCAGATGAGGTGGTGAATGGGCTTCAAAGGAAGTTACAGCTATTCAAGTAGGTGACAATTTGGTTACTTATCAAGGTGATGCAAGTGATTCCAGTTGGGAACTTGGAGAGCAGATGAACTTCATAAGTATAACAAAATTTTTAGAGTAATGATCTCTATTCTCACCACAATCCATAGCAATGCAAGATCTGGACGCATTTTCAGCCTTGTGAAGAAAAAGAGAACAGAGTTCAGATCACCCATGTCCATTGACTCTCTTGAGTGTATTTCTGTTTTCAAGACCAGGAATTCTGGTCCCTGTTATGACAAATCATTTTCGCAAGACTTTTTGCAAGAAACGAAAAAGGCCATGACTATGACTTAAAAGTCGAACTAGCATGCGATTTGCAGCGTGTATTATATTATTTCTTGCCCATTTTACATTAAACAAGTTTTATTGTGTAAAGCCTCTTTCAGTTATCATACATCTGCTTAATTTATAAAGGAAGTTCTGTTGTGTATGCTCCAGACCAATATTCACCACGCCTGCTGCTGTTTAACACGGATTCCTTCTTGATTGCTATGTCCATCTACAAATCATTGGCCTGTGATGTAAGTAAATGTGATTTCATTGAGGTATCCTGTTTAAAACATGAGTTATTGTATTTTGTAGCACAGAACTATTACTATTTTCATCAACCCGGGGTATGTCAAAAATCATTAGATTTTTTGCCGTGCGTGAATTTTACTGATAGCCCAAGAAGTTGGAAGGTATGGAAATAAATGTGGCAATGGCCGTCTCTTATGCAGAAGCCAAGAAAAAATACAAGGCAAAGAAACACCCGGTCTTTGCCACTTATTTTGCTGTTCCACCATGTTCTCCGACTTCGTTCTTAGGATTGGGCTCCCAGAGCAGTTTACAGATTCTTATGCAGAATTGTTCACTATCAACATAGCACTGGAGTAGGCGAGAAGCATCATGGCAAGAAATTCCTTATCTGCTCAGATTCCCTAAGTGCCCTTATTGCTATGCACTCATCAGATAGCTTGTGCAAGAAGTCAAGGACGTTCTCCTCTTTTTGCGGGATGAAAAAGGAAATTATTTGCTGCTGGGTTCCAGGGCACATCGGGATCTGGGGAAATAAACTTGCTGATGCCAAGCACACATGTTCCTTTTTACCTCCTAATCACTGTTCTGTTCTCGTGCAGGCTGTTACCACATATATGACTGAGAAGACAATGAGTTACTGGAAGGCTCAATGACTGGAAGTACAGAGTAATATACTGTGTGCAGCGAAACCTTCAGAGTGACCGTGGTTTACTTCCTTCCATTCATGACGAGCTGAAGAAGTAGCCCTTGCAAGGCTTCAAGTGGAACATTTCCCATTGACACACCTTTCTTTTGCACTGTGAGGGACTACCAGTGTCTCACAGATGTGGAACACAGTTATTGATATTTAACTGCTTGTGCGTGACAATGTTAGGACAAATGTGGGTCTCGCTCAGGATCTGCCCTATATTTTATCTAATAATGAAATGAGTTTGGTTTGTGTTTTAAGTTTCTGTGCGATTTCAGGACTCCTTCCCGAAATATTGGGAGATTTTAATGTGTTGCAGAGTGGCTTTGTCATCCATTATTTCTAAGTAGATACCACACCACAATAATCAGGGCCCCTTTTGATGTGCCTGTACTGGAATTTTACCCTTGATCTTATTTTGTTATTCTGGTGTGATTTATCTGCATTTTATGGTTGCTTTTTTATTAATCTCAAAATGTCAGTGATGTAATTTTAAATCATGCTTGTTGATATAGCTGGTTTAAAATATAGTGTTCTTTTTTAGTTTATAGTCATCAATTTCATCCCTCTTTATTTAATTTTGGATGCTGGTGACCTTGCCATTAAGGGCCTTACAACACAAATAATGATGATGATAATCCTCGTCCTCATCACACCCGCCACTGAGAAAATGTGAGAGATCATGTAGCATTGATAATGCTTTCAATTTAATGCATTAAGAGTGACGCTATTTTCATCAGTTAGAGAATACTGACCTACATGAAATTTTGTTGTCTTTTCAGTACGAAGTTTCTGCAGTGAACCACATGCACTGTGGCCTCCCTACCCACCACTACCTTTTTTATAACTGTTTATTACAGATACTGTAGTTTTATTGTTACATTCTACACAAAACTTGATTTTAACACTTTTGTCATGTGCTTGTGTAAATACTTTGGTATTCGCTTGTTGTAGGAAATGTCATGTCTCGAACTTTGCTTGGTGGTCGATCTGAACGGAATGAATTTCTCCTACTCCATGCCTTCTCAGAGAAGGATTACATTGTTCCGGATAAAGAGTATGGCAGGAAAAAGGTTGCACATGTAAGTATTTCACAGTTAAACAAAAACTATAGGAGTTCATTGTTATAAAGTTAATACTCTTATTTGTAATGTGGATTTAGTTAAGAAAACATGTTCGTATAATCATTTGCTCAGAAATTCCCTAGATCTTATATTTCTGAAACTCTGTTCCAGTTTTCATGTATTTTTGGCTGTGACTTTTCCAATGTGAAATACATGCTAGTCATATTTACATAAAGACTTCTTAACTTCATCCTCTGTTTGAAATCTGTGTTGACTGATGTGAAAACTTCACCAAAGGTCTCTTCGGTTTGGTGTATTCTATAAATTTGATAATATGTCATTACAGAAGGTAATATTGTGGACAAAATCAACTTCTGTGGTTGAATTAATATTTACTTTTCTGCACTTGCTTAGACTAGAAAAGCTGTAGAACTTGTTACATGTCGGTATGCTCCACCAATAAATCTTTGGGTAAATAATTGCAGTATTTTATTTTCTGAAAACAAAGATGTTAATTTTTAAATAAATTGTAACTTAGTCACATTCAAGTGAAATTAAACAACTGAATGAAATACACAAAATGAAAAATAAATCGAGAAGCATAAAATTAACCTGTGACATCCATCCCTCCATATTGTAGAGCCTGGGGTAGAAAGCCTCTACAATGGTAGTGTTGATGATCAACAGACACGCATTTTATTAGAAAACAAACTGCAGCACTCATGGCATTGTTCCATTGTGCCAATGCCCCTTTGATGTGTGATGACAGCAGTGAGCATGGCGTGCTGCTGCAGCGGATACTCAGTGGCCTGCTGGTAGCTGCGTCGGAATGCTGATACATGGCATGATTCTTCAGTTTCTTATGGTGTATTTGTTGATTGAACAGTCTACGGATGTACTGCCATCTCACAGTGTCCAAAGGGCACAATGTTTTGGCAGTCAGACATGTTGCCATCATCAGGTGCGCTGATGAACTGAGTTCTTGAGGGCACGTAGCTGACTCATCCCCTGCCTCCATGAGCTGCTCCCTCCAGTCTGTGCCCGCAGGTCGCATGTCAGCAGTTGTTGAGACGATTGCATTGCCATCTATGATAGTGTTAATGCCAATTCTCTGTCCACCGTGGTCACCAGATCATGTTGTTTTGTGAGAGTCTTCTTAATTAAATTCAGTGCTGGTTCCCAAGACTTGCTAAGATCTTAGCTGCGATCATGGTCGATGAGATCATCCCTGGTGTGAATTTCTGGCTCTTCTAGAAATTCGGATCAGGGATGATCTCATTAGCCAAGATTGCAGCTATAATCTTGGCAATGCTTGGGAAGCAGCACTGATTTCAATTAAGAAGACTCTCAGCAAACAAAATGATCTGGCGACCATGGCGGACAGAAAACTTAAATAAGTGCTGTCACAGTCATCAACGATAGCGTATCCATGACTCCCCACGTGTGGCCGTGGGCACAGACCACCAAGGGACTAGCTTTTGGGGCAGGAGATATCAGTTGACCACACACCCTCAGGAGTTGAGTTTGTCAGCGCACCTGACGATGACGACATGTCTGATCACCAAAATATTCTGCACATTTGACACCCATGGCAGTACACCCATGGACTATTCTGATAGGTGATGTCCGTTCGCCAGTGCAACTCAGGGCAGGGCGCCCCAGATGCAGAAGACTGTCATGATTCTTGTAGAGGAAGACAGCTACCAGTGGTGGTGTCCACCTTTGCTAGTAGAGGCATACATCAACAGTTTGCTGCACAAGTGCAGGCGGTGAAATAGCTGCACTGCGCTGATCACAAATGGTTGCTCTCCAGGGTGGGAAGCTGGCTGCAGCTGAAGTAAGCCCAGAGGTTGCCCGCCAGCTGGGAGAACCAGCAATAGGCTTGTCGGTGGTGGAGCCCAAGTCTCGTAGTGGCTGCAGGCAGAACAATGTCACTTGATCATCTGGTGTAGTCCTCCCCTTGTTGGTCGTGCTACCATACTGTGCTGCTTTTGCTGGGCTATTTGTACAGGTTCGGTGCCAACTTGTTGTGCCAGGGCACCGCTTCCAACGACACACACCAAAACATGGCGGTGGCTAGAAGGTTTAGCAATTGGCCTGTTGTTCCTTTGCCTTTTTGCAGTGTTGTCGGCACTGTGGGTGCTGGCCCTGGGTCTGCAAAGTGGAAACAGGCTGGTGGTATTGCTGCATCTGACATGTTAAGTGTTTTGGTCAGTTCTGTGCTCAATGACATTCAGGGCCCTTTTGCAACAGCTGTGGCAGCACTGCTATTTCTTTACTTAGTGCTGAAAAATAGTGGTGGTGCTACATATCTCCCCTCTGATACATCCAATCCAAGGATCATAGCTCAGAGCAATTCTGCAAAGACACAGAATGCATATGTTTGTCAACTGCATGTTAAGTCTTAAGACACTAGGCCAGTATATTTCCATTTATGTATGATCTGCAGTTTCTGTAAGTGACTACTTATCAATGAAATCATATGACTTTTCCCAATTTTTTCCCTCTTTATGACAGGGCATGAGGATCTAAAAAATATTTATATTTTCTTGGGCATTTCATTTGATATACCCAGAATGGCAGAATTTGACACTACTGTAACATCTTTTCTGAATACATGTAAATAATCCAACTAAGAGTTGTAAATGATCACCAATCACACAGACTTACTGCTGTCCATTGTTGTGTCCTGTCACTTGCACATTCCAATCTACCAAAGTTTATATCATCAATAGACACTGAAGTGCCAAAGAAACTGGTATAGGCATGTGTGTTCAAATACAGAGATACGTAAATGCGGTGCTGTGTCGGTAGCACCTATATAAGACAGCAAGTGTTTGTCGCAGTTGTTAGATCGGTTACTGCTGCTACAATGGCAGGTTATCAACATTTAAGGGAATTTGAACATGGTGTTATAGTCGGCGCATGAGCGATGGGACGCGGCATCTCGGAGGTAGCAGTGAAGTTGGGATTTTCCCATATGACAATTTCACAAGTGTACCTGAATATCCGGAATCCGGTAAGACATCAAATCTCTGACATCACTGTGAGTGGAGAAAGATCCTGCAAGAATGGTGAGTGGAGAAAGATCCTGCAAGAATGGGACCAGCAACAACTGAAGAGAATTGTTCAATGTGACAGAAGTATAACCCTTCTGCAAATTCCTGTGGATTTCAGTGCCAGACCATCAACAAGTGTCGGCATGTGAACCATTCAACAAAACGTGGTCGATATGGGCTTTCGGAGCCGAAGGGCCACTTGTGTACCTTTAATGACTGCACAACACAAAGCTTAATGTCTCGCCTGCATCCATCAACACAGACATTAGATGCTGATGACTGGATACATATTGCCTGGTCGGACAAGTCTCATTTCAAATTGTATTTGTCAGCAGGGGACTGTTCAAGCTGGTGGAGGCTCTGTAATAGTGTGGGGCATGTGCAGTTGGAGTGATATGGGACTCCTGATACATCTAGATATGACACTTACAGGTGACATGTATGTATGCATCCTGTATAATCACGTGCATCCATTCATATCCATTATGAATTCCGACAGATTTGGGCACTTCCAGCAGAAAAGTGTGTCACCCCACATGTCCAGAATTGCTACAGAGTGGCTCCAGGAACACTCTTCTGAGTTTAAATACTGCAGCTGGCCATTAGATTCAGAACAACTCCCCCCCCCCCTCCTCCCCCCCTCCTCCCCCCCTCCTCCGTACTCTTACAGATTTATTGACAGCCCTACAGGATTTATGGTGTCAGTTCCCTGATATTAGGCAGGTGTACCAGTTCCTTTGACTCCTCGGTCTAATGTAAATGGATAGATAGAAAAATCTCCTCACCAAGTGGCAGCAGAACACGCACGCAAACAGGTTTAAATTTTATATTCTTTTGGAGCCAGTGGCTCTTTCTTCTGGTAGAAGAATTGAAGGGGAAGGAAGAGGGGTAAGGAAAAGGACTGGAGAGGTTAAGGGAAAGGGGTACATTTCAGAAAAGTCACTCAGAACTCCAAGGGAGGCTTGCAGGATGGGATGAGAAGGAAATACTGATTTTCGGGGACTTATTTTCAGTAACGGTTGATAGGCAGTCCATTTAGTAACACCCAAACCATATGATCTTTCTGTTCATAATGATCATTTCAACTTTCATTATGCACTGTGATGGTAAGCCCAATCTTCAGGCTTTAAGTTCCATGATTCGCAGTCCCGACAAGTTCTTTTTCATCTCAAATCAACAAACGCATGTCTTGCCATATTGTTGTACAAGCACTCACTAACTTTCCCTCACTGTACAAGGAGCGTTTTAATAGTTCATGCCAAGTCCCAGAGACAGCACCACCAGCCCGTATCGAGGTCATGTTTAGTTAGTAGCATCTTTGGAAAGAATGTACACCAAATTTCAGCCATATTGGTCTATTTCTTTGTGTTTGGCATTCGTGTGAGTCAAGGAAGTCGAGTGATTGTCAAAAAATGGACGGAAAAGAATTTTGTGTGGTGATTAAACATTACTTTATGAAAGGCAAAACACCTCAGGACACTAAAGAGAAGCTTGATAAACATTACAGTGACTCTGCACCTTTGATTAGAACAGTTTATAAGTGGTTTCCAAATTTCAAAGTGGCCATATGGCACAAATGATGCTGAACGTCTGGACGCCCTGTGGAGGTGTTAAGACTCCAGAAATCATTGATAAAATCCATAATATGGTGATGGATGACAGGAAGAGTTAAGGTGTGTGAGATTGCTAGAGCTGTGGGCATCTCGAATGAATGGGTACATAATATTTTGGTATAAACATCTGGACATGAGAAAGCTATCCGCAAGATGGGTTGAGCAAAAACGGAATCGTGTGAAGTGTTGCAAGGATGATTTGTAGCTGTTCAGGAAGAATCTACAGGACTTTAAACGTAGTTTTGTCATTGTGGACGAAACATGGGTACATTACTATACTCCTAAGACCAACAACAATCTAAACAATAGGTTACCAAGGGGAGAATCTGCACCAAAAAAGGCGAAGACCATCCTTTGGGCTGGAAAGATTATGGCGGCTGTCTTTTGGGATTCACAAGGGATAATCCTCATCAACTATCTGGAAAAGGGGTAAAACTATTACAAGTGCATGTTATTCATTGTTATTGGACCATTTGAAAACCGAGCTGCAAGAAAAAAACGTCAGCAATTGGACCGCAAAAAATTCCTTTTCTATCATGACAATGCACCAGCACACATCTGCAGTTGTGGTCGCAAAATTATTGGAAATAGGATTGCAACTCGTTTCACATCCTCCCTATTCTCCAGACTTGGCTCCCTCGGACTACTATTTGTTCCCCAATTTGAAGAAATGGCTGGCAGGACAAAGATTTTATTCAAAAGAGGGGGGCGATTGCAGCATTTAATAGATATTTTGCAGACTTGGGCAGTTCCTATTATTCGGAAGGGGTCAACAAATTAGAACAGAGTTGGACAAAGTGTATAAGTCTAAAATGAGGCTATGTCAATAAATAAAAAAAGGTTTACCCCAAACACGTAAGTAGTTTTTTATTTTTGCACAGACTTTTCAAACACCCCTTGTATATCACTGCTCAACTGTGTTTCTGATATTGCTGTGTGTGCTTTCATGTCTACGATTTACCTAGCAGTTCATCATTTCATGGTTAATATAGCAGATGCAAATAAAATAAACAAAAAAATTTAAAGCTTTTTCATATTCAGGTAATAATAAGAAAAACAGATTTATCCTTTAGAGAAAAAGAAATATGTTTTAACATTATTAGCGATCATAACTATGCTACACCATCTAAGATAAGAATACTAAAATCAAAAAAAGTGAAAGAAATGACAGAAAAAATTACCTATCACTAATGGCTTTATCTTAACAAATTCCATTTTTATCGTCCCTGTAATCTCCCTTCCTCATAGTAGTTCAATGCTACTACTACTTTAGCATTGTTACCATTGTATATGGAGTAGGATCCCAATGCAGCCTTGCCCACTGAAAATACGGCTGTGACTCAAAGATACCCTTTGGAGCATCTCTTGCTGTCTGCTTTATCTACAAATAACTGTACCTCACCTGTGTCTGGCAGGTCTGGACCACATGGGTTGGGTATATGGCCACTTTTTCCCCCTCTGACAGTGACAGAATTCTTACGCTGATATTACCATGCATCTTCACTCATCCTCAGAGATTAGCACGTACAGGGTGGGGACAAATAAATGTCTCAGAGAACTGAGTTCCAGGGCACAAAAAAACGTAACTTTGGAAAGGAAATACAGTACTTAACCTGACTGTAACAGATGTTAAGAGGACCATTCGTCTCTCAGAACTTTTGGGCCCTGGTCAGCAAGTTGCTGAAGGTGGATCAAAGCTGGACTGTTTTAATTGCTGCAACACAATTTTCCAGAGCCCAAAATGATCTTCCCCAAGGTCACCTTCTATCATTAAATAATTTGAATATACATTTTGTAACTATGACTTATCAATACCGCCCCCCCCCCCCCCGCCCCCCCCTCTGGAATTGCAATTCTTGAAGTCTGAGGGTAATTCATCTGTCTTAAAAAAATATTTAGTTTGCAGTCAGGACTAATTAATCTGACGATTCTGTAATATTCAGTCATCAGCACCTACATTTTTAGAAGATGGAATTATTTCGTTAGAAACTCATTACTGTCGTGTATTCCAGAAATATGGCAAAATGTTTTATGTCATTCACATTCTCTATGACAGCTGCAGGCCCCATGCAGCAGCTTTTCAGGTTTTCTAATAGGTTATTAGCATATCTATTGACATCAGTAAACTCTGTGCCACAATTTATGTATTTCTATACCAGTAAGAAGGTCCACTGAAAGTAGCCACACTTAACGATGTTTACGTGTGGCACAATGACATGCCACACATCGGGTCTACGGTAGGTGAGTGGTTGCTTTTCCCATAGTTTTGCATAGAGTTCCATCCGAGAGGTTCCAATAATGGTTATGATGGTTACGGCCAATTGTAATGTATCTTACTTCTCATTAGTTTATAGTTCAAGAGCCATTAAGTTCTTAAGCCATCATGAACATCTAACTTTTTCTGTTTCCCTATGAAGCAAAAGGTTGGTTCCAAACCTATTGAGAAACTGTTTTCAGATCCTTTATGGCAGTGTTATCTTCATCTTTGTACTTTCCTTCCTTTGTAGGCACAAAAAAGGAGCCAACATTTAGTTAGTAAAAGAGTTTTTAGTGGTCAGTTAGACAGAACACAAAAAATCAAAGGAAATAGCTTTTGAAACTGTGCGCTTCATTTTGAAATACATTTGTTCTAATAGAAGGATACATTACCAGTTTGCTCTTTATATAGTTTGTAAGTTTTTGTTTAATCTTACCCTGGAATAAATATGAATTAATATCAATACAGGAGGATTTTGATGGTGATAATGAAGAAGATGGAGACGGGACAATTCGTAAAAGCCGAAAGAAGGCACAGTATGCTGGTGGCCTTGTTTTGGAACCCAAAAAGGGCTTTTACGATAAACTGGTGCTTCTGATGGACTTCAACTCCTTGTATCCAAGCATTATACAGGAGTACAATATATGCTTCACAACAGTCAAACATTCCAACTTGAGTCATGAGGTACGTTATTTATATCCTTGTCAGAAATAAGCACTTATGTGGCACATATAATTTTGATAAAGAAAAAGATATACTTGTGTCTGAACAGCACACTTCATGCATTCTATAATATATTAATGGAAATTTCAGGTTGAAAACAACAAACAAGAAATTGGAAAAATACACTTAAAACATCCCCTCCCCCATCCCACACTGCCCCCCACCCCCCCACCCCCCCCCCCCCCCCCCCCCCCCCCACCCCCCCCCCCCCCCCCACACACACCTGCTCCTCTGTGGCCAAGAAAGAAGGGCGAATGGGTAGTATATATGTAAGGAAAAGGGATAAAAAAAGTCCTTTTGTCACACGTTCTTCATTTTCTCCAGCATATTTGTTGATAGAATAGTCTGCGGAGTGTTGTCGGTTCATGGTGTCCAACAGGCACAATATTTCAGTGGTCAGACATGTTATCATTATTTTTAGGTATTAAGTTGAATTTACAGCCTTTATATTTGTGTGATTTATTGTGTAACCAAAATTTAACGGATTTAATTTAGTATTCATGTGCATGACTTCACATCTTCATAATTATGAGATCAATTGCCAGTTTTCTTGTGGAATAAAACAACAAATTAGCCAGTGTTTCACCCCAGGCCTGATTCTATCTAACATTGGCAGTTTTCTTGGATTCAGTCCTCAGAAAAGTAAATTTCTTACTCAACACGGGCAAAGCAAAATGAAACAACACTGCACAACTATGCTTGGTGAATAGAGAAACTAGTTGCAGTCATATTACCACACATCACTGCTAACCAGAAAGGCAGCCATCCTGCACAAATCACATGTGGTTCATCAGATTGCCTGGGATTTCCACGTGACCAGCGATCAGTGACTGACTGCTGTGATTTGTCCATACATGCTATCTACGAAGCGATTGGTTGCCCATATAATGGATTCCTGTGAAGCGATGCTTGTCTGTGGGGCCTTTTGGAAATGTAAACGGTTGCGATTTCACACTCATCAAAACGAGGCCCACAAGAAAGACGCAATAAAATCTAATCAATATGGAATGTTGTTAGAAGGGAGACAGGAAAAGTAACCACTGAGGTAGGTAGTATTACTATTGAAGAGAACGAGACCATCTTAACCAACAGTACACAAGTAGCTAATGTATTTAACAACCATTTCTTAGCTGTAGGAGAAAAAATTGCTGAGAACAGTTCAAAAGAAAAAGCCAGGTACCACATGGAAGAGTATGTTTTGAAGAAATGTAGTCAAATTAAAGTTTCACCTAACAACCTCTTGTGAAATAAGTAAAATTATTAAATCTTTGAAAAATAAATGTTCCTGTTGGAGTAGATGACATCTCTAATAAGATATTAAAACAATGTGGGGCAGTTACAGCTGATGTTCTGAGTGATATATGTCATGCATCACTAACTCAAGGTATTTTCCCAGACAGGTTAAAATATGCCATTGTCAGGCCTCTCTACAAAAAGGGGAACACCACAGATGTAAATAATTATCGGCCAGTATCCTTGCTTACAGCATTTTCAAAAAATCTTTGAGAAAGTTATGTACTCAAGAGTGGGGTTAGCCATCTCAACAGTAATCGGATACTTAGTAAATCACAGGTCGGATTTCAAAAATGCTGTACCACTGAGACAGCAATATACAGTTTCACTGTCCACATAGTAGAACTTTTAAATAGTAGAATGTCACCAATAGGATTTTTCTGTGACTTGTCCAAAGCATTTGATTGTGTGAACCACGACATTATGTTACAGAAATTACAGTTCTATGATATAAATGGAATAGCATATGAGTGATTTAAGTCATACCTTCAGAACAGGAAGCAAAAAGTTTCCTTATATGGGTCAAGTGATATTTAAATAAGTTTGCCACTTCATCTAACTGCGGTGATATTACATTAGGTGTTCCACAGGGTTCAATCATGGGTCCCCATCTGTTCTTGATATATGTGAATGACCTCCCTTCCTATCTGAAACAGGAAGCTGAACTGACACTGTTTGCTGATGATATAAGCATAATTATTAATCCAGTAAAAGAAACTCCAATTGAAAATTATACAAATAGGGTCTTTGGAAAAGTCATTAATTGGCTTTCTGCAAATGGGCTTGCTATAAACTTTGGGGGAGGGGGGGGGGACCAGTACATCCAATTTTCTGCTGCAAAAAGTACAGTTCCTTTAATAAATGTAACACATCAACAGAAGTCAGTAGACAGGGTAGAGCATACTAAGTTTTTGGGTGTACATATAGACGAGAATTTTAATTGGAAAATTCATATTTTGGATCTTCTAAAGCGACTAGGTTCAGCAACTTTTGCAATCAGAATAATAATAAGTGGTTAGAATAATGTGTGGGGTTCATAGTCGCACATCTTGTAGGCATCTTTTTAAAAGATTGAGAATTATTACAACAGCCTCACAGTACATTTACTCACTAATGAACTTTGTTCTCAACAACATGGACCAGTTTAAAACAACAGTGACATTCACGAGTATAAATCTATAAATATACTACATGCATTTTGTGCCATTTAAGGGAATGGGATAAATAATAGAAATATTAATCTTTAACTCTGTATTGTAAGATTTGTTTCATACGTGCATTTATTGTGCACTTGACATGTTCCCCATCATAACGGCTACCGTACTGTACAATTGATCAGTGGAACATGCAACCAACTAACTAACTAGAAGTGAATCAGGAACAAAACCACTATAAGAACCTGCGTGGACCACATCTAGCTTCTTTTCCTGTCGGCTGATGACCCCTATTGCTTGGAGTGTCATCCATCCAGCATTTACCGACAACTTTCCTGGCATTAATCCACATTTCATCTAGGTATATTATGGAATGAATTCCCTTGCCCACAATTTCGTACAAGAATATGCTTCGATTCTGTACGGTATGTGCCTTTTCTGACAGGACTTCCCGTTCATCTAGAGCTTCGTAATGGAAAACCATACTTTTGTGTATAATTTTCAGTGAGGCTTTCCCACCCATGGAAAGTTCACTTTTTTTAACGACACTAGCAACTTTGCTACTGTAGGATACTCTTCCCTGCAATAGTAAGCATAAATGTTCCTGCAAATAGCATCACTCTGGAAATAATCTTAAGTCGGTGATGGGGTGAGACTGCTTTTTCTTCTTTCCGGGAGTTGCTAAAATGACATTATCTGATCCAAACACCTCGGAATCATTATGGTTCACATCTACATCCTTCAAATTTTGCAGTAAGACTCCCTTACTTCCTAGTGTTCTTGCACTAAGTCCAAGAATTTTTGATGTGTGTTCCACTACTTTATCAGCAGGAACCGATGGCTCTCCATGAATACTCTCACATTCTTTCTCTTGTTTGTAAAACTCAAGATTTCTCTGTAATAAATCCAGTGCCTGACTGCTTAGCAGCACACGTCGAAGCAGCATTGTCAATAGGCGATCGAACTCTTTTTCTGTGGCATTTTTCACGTATCAGAATTTCCAGAAGCACAGAACAATGCAAGTGCATGGTGGAAACTGACCACAAAGCACATTGTTTATGTCAAAAAAAACAAAGCCAGCGATGCAGGAGCTTTGACACCACGACTGGGAGCAATTATTGCACTGTGATTGGTTTGTGCCACACGCTTGGTGCCCCACACTTCTCATTCTTCACTTGTCAAACGGTTCTGCTGCCAACTTGAAACTCATGCGTCGAGTACAATGTATTACAGGCCCTTGTATTATAAGTGTGTGTTGATCAAACCTATGAGTAACAAAATCTAACAGTCTGCCCCTGTATTGCTTCGATGTCTTCCTTTAATCTGTCCTGGCGGCAATCCCAAACACTAAAGCAGTACTCAAGAATGGGGTAGCACTAGTGTCCTATATGTGATATCCTTTACAGAGGATCCCTACTTCCCTAAAATTCTCACAATAAACCAAAGTCGACTATTTGCATATCCTACTACAGTCCTTACATGCGCATTGCATTTCATATCATTTTGCAACGTTATGTCTAGATATTTAATCGATGTGACTGTGTCAAGCTGCAGATTACTAATACTGTATTCGAGCATTATAGGATTGTTTTTCCTCCCTAACCAGGGCATGCGTCACAGTATTGGCCTGTTGATTTCAAAAGAACTATAATTTCTGTGTAATGCGAAAAGTGATGTATTATCATTACCACATAATGATTCCTTTCCGTGTCTTCCCAAAAGGACCTAAGATATCGAAACCAATCTGCTCAAATGATGTGCTGGCCTTTGGTTATCTCTGCAGCGGGATATGCTCGTGACTCAATTTGACTTAAGTGTATGGTACATTCTTCTTTAAAGATTGTTCTATGTCCTGCATATACATTCACCACCAATATTATTGAGATATGTCATTCTGTTGTTCTACAACTATCAAGCCTTGCTAATGCATGATCAAGCACCTGTTTAAATACTTCATTTTGTAACACAGTTGGTACCACAATTTGAGATACAAGTGCATGACAATTTTTGGTTGTGTTATAAATAGCGTGCAGTATGCATCAGCTGCTAATGCCTTCTGCCACACTGCACAGATGGACCCCACTCATTGCATCACACTAACTTTCTGACTCAGATTGTTGATATTTCCGTTTGACTTGCCAGGGTTTATGAATCACCTCAGAATTGAACTCACTGAATATTAGCACCTAGCATGTTAACCGGATTGTCATCCTGAATTTTCTCTAATGCAAATAACATCAAAAACATGTTATACAATATATGAGACACAGCATTTCTTTCCTTCTCTGTTCAGCTGTGCTGATGCATAGGCAACCAGATGTTTTGCCCCATCCATTTCCTTACTTAATACACAGCCGATAAGTTTAATACAAATGCAATTTAAAAAATGGACTCTGTCGATGCTGTAAATGCCTGCAGCCTGGGCAAGAATAGATAGCGTGAACTCTGCAGTGTTGTGGGGCTGTCTATTTGCTCAATGAGACGAGGCAAGTCCATGGGGAATGGATATCCAGACTCGCTGATGTTTGTTTGAGTCACGTTCGTGCAAAACGTCCCCCCAGCCAGTTAAAGCATCGAACTGTATCCAGTTTACACCTCGCCGATGTAGTATTTGCATCTTTCTTTCTGTTATTGTTACCTTTATTTAAAGATTGAGAAGTAACATGAACGTCTTACACATGTAAACAACCACTTCGTTTCATCCGTGACATAAATAAAGCCATTAGAACATAATGGTGGATACTGTAGCGTCACATGTATCCATTGAGGTACAAAAAAACACAATAGGCTACACTAAATTGTACACCATGCCACATATGGTAATTTCATTCTGTACATTTGATGTCCAGGCTTATCTTCACGGAATCGATACATACACCTACGAACAAAATTCACTTCAGAGATGATGATCAAAGCAACCACCCAGTTGCCTAAGCGGCATGCACGCTAGCTATTGGGTCATGTTTATCCATGAATAGAATACTATAAATTTGTTGCCTTAAATATCCCCTTAAATAAAATCTAGCCGGTTAAGGTCTGGGGGCACGTGGAGGCCAGAACAGTGGATGTCCACGACCAATACATTTCCTTGGAAACGCTTCATTTATATAGTTACATACATTCATTCCAAAGTGTGGCAGTGCACCATCATGCTGAAACCATAGCTGTCACCAAACACCAAGAGGGATATTTTCTATTGCTTCAGGCAAAGTATTGCAAAGAAATGTATGCTAGAGGGCCGCATTCAACTAGTCTGGCAGTAGGTAAAGGGCCCTAAATCACTCCTCCCACAATTCCAGCCTACAGGTTTATGCGAAAGCATACCTGAAAGCCACATTCATGGTTGATGTGGGTTGTTGGGGAGGGTGAAAATAACTTCACTAGCGAAGCTAGTGTGTAATGATATGCATGCAGTTTTTCATCTTGAAATACTTCAAAACCCAGTTTTTGAGATATGATGAATACTTTGCCAAGGTGATGATGAACAGTTTCAAGAATTGCGACCTCTGTTTGTGGAGTAAGTCTAGTCCTTGGATGCCTCTGTACGTTACTTGTGGATGAAGATTACCTGTTTCTCGACGGTGTTGTTCCAGCCAATGAAAAACATTCTTATCAGGATGGCACCTTTGAGAGAACCATACAGCATATGTACGAACCGCAGGAGCAGCTTGATTATCGGATACACCCAGCAAAAAATGCATATTGATGTATTCATCGCATGTGTACTCCATTGGGAAGCCACCCATACATGAACGTAACAGGATCAGTTATGGTTGTGCAGTGCACGGTTGGTAGACACATGCATGCAATTTAATGGACCCTATTGGCATGTGATAGGCTATTGTCATGTGACAAAATGATGTCCGGCATATAAACAATGAAAACCAGGAAACACGTCTAAAAAACAAAAAAGGAACCTGGTGGTTCGAAAAATAGCTTCATGGTGTGTGTGTGTGTGTGTGTGTGTGTGTGTGTGTGTGTGTTTCATGTCCCAGCAGTCTATTGAGTGAGCTATGACGGCTGGTATGATAGTGCAGGGTGCTTCTTTGTACATTCCAGTACACTACACGATGTGACAGTGTTGCCATCTCCCCGTTTTCACACATGTGTTTTTAAAATGCACCCAATCTGAGTTTGCTAGATAAACTTTTGTCTTGAAACTGGATGAGGACTTGCATGCTGACTTCCAAATGGGGCATTTTTTTTTTCCACCGTATGGGAACAGAGGTGTCTAGAATAAAAATATTCGACATTTACACAACAGATGTGAAAGTTAAATTTGGTAATATCATTAATGTTTTCCAACAGTGTCAGCTATTTACAGGTGGCTCTTTGCTTCTGAAGAAAAAAAATGAGTGTGTAGCTTTGAACCAATGACAAGAAGTCTGTGAACTACCAATTCATCCTTATTGTAAGAAGTATTAATATAAAAATAATTACACAGAACTATTTGAATGTGTGGTAAAATATAATATACAAAGCCATATCTTATCTCACATTATAAAATTTAACCCCCAATCTACAGCAGAAGAAATTTTCCATAAGTTGAACTGTTATTGAAACTTGACTTAAAACTTTATTGGTTTAATTGCAAATTGAAATACACACCCAGCAGGTCACTGATTTTGCTCATTGTTTACGTTATGGTAGTACATCCTTAGACGTAACACAATTACTGCTTTAGTCGGAGCACTTTTCAAGAGTTTCAGAGGTTTACAAGCCTGCCGAATATTATAGATGAGCATCAGCCACCAAGCAGTGCTGTTAGTGCAGCCAGATAAGACAGCAGGTTAGAAGACTGCCTGCACTATGTTCAAGTCACATCATTTCCTATTCATGACTGATGCTCTTGTGTGGTATTCAAAGTCTTATAAAACTTTTAACCTTGTTTTCTCAAATACTGATGCTGCAGTCACGCAAAAGATGGGTAATATTGGTTAACCATTGCATATATGCCAGCAGAATCTTGTGCAGACATCACATTATTTTAGGTTTTTTTTTCACTGGGCTACACCACTTGCATCAGTTAATAGCAGAAGAAATAAAGCTTTGAATTTTGCCTAGTGTAACCACGTAGCATATTAGTTCATACTTGCATAGGCACTTCCTTACAATTCTGGTTTTAATAGAGCCTTGCAATATTTAATGTGTGGCGTACGTCGGCCCAACATAATGCCACCCCAAAACAGCAGGGAACCTCCACCTTGCTGCACTCGCTGGACAGTGTGTCTAAGGCGTTCAGCCTGGCCAGGTTGCCTCCAAACACATCTCCGATGATTGTCTGGTTGAAGGCATATGCGACATTCATCGGTGAAGAGAATGTGATGCCAATCCTGAGTGGTCCACTCGGCATGTGATTAGGCCCATCTGTATCACGCTGCATGGTGTCGTGGTTGCAAAGATGGACCTCGCCATGGACTTCAGGAGTGAAGCTGCGCATCATGCAGCCTATTGCACTAAGGTTGAGTCGTAATACGACGTCCTGTAGCTGCATGAAAAGCATTATTCAACATGGTGGAGTTGCTGTCAGGATTCCTCAGAGCCATAATCCATAGGTAGTGGTTATCCATTGCAGTTGTAGCCCTTGGGCGGCCTAAGCGAGGCATGTCATCAACAGTTCCTGTCTCTGTATCTGCTCCTTGTCCGAGCAGTATCACTTTAGTTCACTCAGAGACGCCTGGACACTTCCCTTGTTGAGAGCCCTTCCTGGCACAAAGTAACAATGCGGATGCGATCGAACTGTGGTATTGACCGTCTAGGCATGGTTGAGCTACAGACAACACGAGCCGTGTTCCTCCTTCCTGGTGGAATGACGAACTGTTTGCTGTCGGATCCCCTCCATCTAATAGGCACTGCTCATGCGTGTTTGTTTACATCTTTGGGCGGGTTTAGTGAACAGTCAAAGGGAGTGTGTCTGTGATATGATATCCACAGTCAACGCCTTATCGCCAGTAGTTCTGGGAACTGGGATGATGCAACTTTTTTTGATGTGTGTAAAAAGGGTGAAACTGTCCTCAGCCCAAAGGTTGGTTTGCATACCACAGTGATTCAGTAGACATGGTACTTCTGTAGGTGATGTGCTGTTGCCTTCCTCCAACCTTTGAACATGGAGAGCAATGTGCTGTAGTGGCTGCCAACGGGTGTAAGTGATGTGGTACTGTCACAGCTTTGGACCTTAAATGTTTGGTGCCAATTAGTTTAAACCAGACTAGAGATGTTAGGTACTTACAGTCTACCTTCCTTCTCTAACAAGGAAAATAAAAGGCAAAAAATATAAGTATCATAAATTAAAGAACACCACAAAAATCTGAAAAAAAGTGTAATGGAAGGAAGAATTTAAAGGCAGCAGAGAAATCATTAGAACCTACATAGCAGAGATGAATTAAAGAAACAGTAACAAAGGGTAACATTGTGACATTTGCATGGCCTCATAATGGTGACTTGGTTATGTCATCACTTTTATGGGGGAGGGGGGGAGACACAGACATAGATTATGTCTGCCAAAGGAAGGAGAGCAGTGGTGGTTTAATCAGAGTCCATTGTTGGTTGAAGTGAGAGACTGTGTGCAATCATTATTATGCTCATCAGTCCAGTATGAGATAACGCTATGGTCGCAGGTTCGAATCCTGCCTCGAGCATGTGTGTGTGTGATGTCCTTAGGTTAGTTAGGTTTAAGTAGTTCTAGGTTCTAGGGGACTGATGACCTCAGATGTTAAGTCGCATACTACTCAGAGCCATTTGAACCAAAGATGAATGCAAATTGTGAAAATATTTGTAACTGGTTAGATCAAGGTTTTTCTTTCACAGTAGGTTAGATTTGCAGCTTCAAATTTTTTCGTTTGATTTTCTTGAATTCAGATGAGAACACTGTTTCTAACCTCATCTAAAGTACACTGTAAACTATAGTAATCCTAAAATTAACTCCCATAGTCTGCATAAAATTGATGATGGTAATGATGATGATCATTATGAGACACTGTTTGTCCACTGGAACAAGTTTTGAATAAACTGTTTCAGCTGTACAGAGAAATACTTTTTTTATGTTGGTTCTAGTGTTTGACTTATAACTATACTTATAATGTAGCTACAATCTGGTTAACATTTTCTTCTTAAAACATTGGTTAACTATACTTATAATGTAGCTACAATCCGATTAACATTCTCTTCTTAAAGCATTGGTTTCCAATACAGGATATGATGGCTGATGTACCTGATAGCAATCAGAATGCGGGAATACTTCCAACTGAAATCCGCAAACTCGTGGAGAGTAGGCGAGCTGTGAAGAAACTTATGAAAGCCAGTGATCTCTCACCAGATTTGAAGATGCAGGTAATTTTAGTGTTGTGAATATATTTGTTATTTTGAAGTCTTACAATGAAATACAAAAATAATTATTTTCTTAATAACTGTGATTATTGTAATTCACATGAAATGGAAACACCTTTTATCATTTTAATGTGCTACATGCTAGCTGAACAGTTTTACAGTTGCAATAGAGTGCTTGGGACTGGTTGAACTAATTAGTTCTAATGTCAGTATTTGCAGCAGCAATTATTAATTTCTCCCTAAGCATCTGCATGTATGTATGTAGTCATTGCAGGACTGATAAGTAGTTCTGAAATATTGCAGTGTAGTGTTGATCAAATTATTGTCTATCCAAACTGATTTAGGGAGTTCTGTATTTAACCAACTATCTGCATTTTGCTGGATGATGTTACGTCATACTCCAGGGCCACTTGCTTCCACAGAGTTAAAACATATTTGAGGCACATTGTAAACATGGGCATGCATTTTACACCAAGTTGAACTGTAGGGTATGGTAAATAATGGTGCTGTTCCGAAACTAGTTGGAGCAGAATAAAGGACAATTTAATATCAGATTTTTGTAGTATAAAAATGTTTCATACAACATATTGAATCTGTATTTAAAGTGTTTTCTGCTTTTCCTGAAGTACATTTGTAGTTGTACTGTACTTCACTTGTGAAAACTATGTGTATCAAAACTATGTAAATCAAATACTAAGTGGCAGCAGGAACACACACACACACACACACACACACACACACACACACACACACACATACATACACACACACAGGGGCTCTTTCTTCTGGCGGAAAGGTTGAAGGAGAAGGAAGAGGACTGGAGTGGTTTAAGAAAAGAGTCAGAGTTTGGAAAAGTCACCCAGAACCTGGGTCAGGGAAGACTTACCAGATGGCATGAAAGGAAAGAGTGATGATTGTGGACTGCATCGGATGAGATGTGAGGATTTGAGAGCTTAAAGGTGGAAAACAGGGTAATATGCAAGACAGAGATTACTGATAAAACCTTGTGCATGAGTTAAAAAGAGTGGAAAGCTAAGTGCATTGTGTGCAACAGAGGTGGCAAGAGTATGGCAAAAAACACATGTCAGAAAATAAAAGATGTAGAAAACTGAAAGAGAGTCAAGAAAGGAGTCATTACTGTGAAGAAAGTTCCTAGCAATCAGTCATTCCTTCTCATCCCACCTGGTTAGTATCCCCTGACCTGGGTGACTGTTCCACACTCTAAGCCATTTTGTAAATCTCTCCAGTCCTTTTCCTTCACCCCTCTTCCTTTCCCTTCAATCCTTTTGCTGGAAGGAGGAGCCATTGGATCAGAAAGCTTGCATACGTAAAACCTTTTTTTATATGTGTGTTCTCCTGCTGCCGCTCGGTGAGTAGATTTTTTGTCTGTCCAATTACATTATATTGTCAAAAATCCTCCCCCAGCTCTCCCCCCTCCCCCCTGCTCACCCCCCTCCCCCCTGCTCACCCCCCTCCCCCCTGCTCACCCCCCTCCCCCCTGCTCTCTCCCCTCCCCCTGCTCTCACCCCCCTCCCCCTGCTCTCCCCCCTCCCCCTGCTCTCCCCCCTCCCCCTGCTCTCCCCCTCCCCCTGCTCTCCCCCTCCCCCCTGCTCTCCCCCTCCCCCCTGCTCTCCCCCTCCCCCCTGCTCTCCCCCTCCCCCTGCTCTCACCCCTCCCCCTGCTCTCACCCCTCCCCCTGCTCTCACCCCTCCCCCTGCTCTCACCCCTCCCCCTGCTCTCACCCCTCCCCCTGCTCTCACCCCTCCCCCTGCTCTCACCCCTCCCCCTGCTCTCACCCCTCCCCCTGCACTCACCCCTCCCCCTGCACTCACCCCTCCCCCTGCTCTCACCCCTCCCCCTGCTCTCACCCCTCCCCCTGCTCTCACCCCTCCCCCTGCTCTCACCCCTCCCCCTGCTCTCACCCCTCCCCCTGCTCTCACCCCGCCCCTGCTCTCACCCCGCCCCCTGCTCTCACCCCGCCCCCCTGCTCTCACCCCGCCCCCCTGCTCTCACCCCTCCCCCTGCTCTCACCCCTCCCCCCTGCTCTCGACCCCTCCCCCCTGCTCTCGACCCCTCCCCCTGCTCTCGACCCCTCCCCCCTCCTCTCGACCCCTCCCCCCTCCTCTCGACCCCTCCCCCCTCCTCTCGACCCCTCCCCCCTCCTCTCGACCCCTCCCCCCTCCTCTCTCTCTCTCTCTCTCTCTCTCTCTCTCTCTCTCTCTCTCTCTCTCTCCTGGACCTACTCTGTATTGCTGTGTATGGACATCTTTGTCCTATTTCTTTTGTTTTTCAATTTTTCTGGGCTTCTTTTGTTCCCCATGAAGCTTGTATCGTTCCGTTTTGTTGGTAGACATGCCTGCATATGTAGAAGAATAATGATGGTAATCATTATTATTAGATAATATATTTCTTTCTATTCCAGCAAATGTATTCTTTAACTTTTCTGATGATTTTTGACAGAAGTGCTAATGTACTCTTTAAGATGTGGAAGTGTCAGCCATATAAGAGTTCCTTCATTTGATGAACATGGCCATGTGTAAGGTGTGCATTTAGTAAGTTAAGAGAAGTGCAATTGGTTTGTAAAATTAAGAACCATTTACTCATGTGTGCCTTTGTCTGTAAAATGAAGAGGTGTATTCCATACTGTTTTAAGACTGTGTGACCATTATTGAATTTGATTTTTGTTCCTTTGATTGTGAAGCTATGAGAGACATTTTTTCTATGTGTGCATTCAGTCATCCCCTATTCCTCTCTTCCTCAGCACTACTCCTGCCTTTTCTCAAGCATCTTCTTCACCAACAGGTTTTTATCTTTCTGTTTCTGTTACATTGCACTGAGATAATGTGTAGAATTTGTTGACAGTATACTTTGTAACTTTGCAGTATAACATTCGTCAGATGGCTCTGAAGCTGACAGCAAACAGTATGTATGGTTGCCTGGGATTTTCACATTCACGATTCTATGCCAGACCAATAGCAGCACTTGTAACAGGTAACATGGTGTATTGAAAACTATAAACAACTTTATTTATTGTATTGATAGGTGTGTTTATACAGTTACCTTTATTATTTTAGCTAAAGGGAGAGAGATCTTAATTAACACCAAGGACCTTGTGGAGAAAATGAATTACGAGGTTATTTATGGGGATACAGATTCCTTAATGATCAACACAAAGTGTCTTGATTACGACGAAGTATTTAAAATTGGAAGTAAGGTGAGTAGATGATTAATGATATCAGCCTGTCAACATAATAATAATAATAATAATAATAATAATAATAATAAGGCAGGGTTTAATTTAAGGAATAAAGGTAATAACTTGCCAAACAGTAGAGGCACTGATTCGTCAACAAAACCCCACCTCCACTAGTCAGTGAGTTGTTGCCTTTCAGACAGTGTTTTTGTTGTGCCTATCTGCAACTCAGCATCTTTGCTGTATGGTGAGTAGCAGCTATCCTCTTCATACATTGTTACTTCTTACTTATTTACATTCCTCTAGGACTTCCCATAATACAGCATTTGGTGTGAAATAGGATCACTGCTAACTACCTTTGAGTGGTGGTTCCCTGGTAAGAAATTAATGCGTTGGTTGTTTATTTTTAGCTCTTAAATGTATAGATTTCTACAGAATAAAACTTGGAGGTTATTGTTGTTGGAAACTGTGTGTATCAGATTCAAATGACTAAAGAACTACCAAGTCAAAACTCAGTTTTTCTGATAATGTTTAAGCAGACCACCTATATTACAGACAGGTTTATTAGTCACCACTTTACAAGAAATTGAAAATTTCTCAGATTACATGTTTAATAATTCCAGGTGTACTACATTGGCACTTTTAATCCTTCTTTGGCTTCACTTTTTAATCCTTTGTTGGGTGTTTAGCTACTTGATGATACTTAAAGCAACTGAAGGAAAGTTATTTACTGTAGTGGACTTAGTGAACTTCCTTCTTTGTATATCTGCATTACCTTTTTATCAAAGTGAATATTTACAGATTTACGGTATGTATAATTTTGAGTGAATCTGAATGGAGTCTAGAAGGAATAATGACAATCTTATGAGACTCTGAAGTCATAGACAGGCGGTTGCGGGATCTCAGCTGTTCTATATGTTGAATCAAAACTCCTTCAGCCCTTTAAATTTCCAGTTGTTATTTTATTGAGCAACCCATTTCAACAACACACTACACTATCTTCAGGCCTCCGACCGCCGTGCAGGAGGAACCCCAACTCTGGTCCAGTCAGAATAGGGGTAACATTCTGTGATTGGTATCCAGAGATTTTTGACACAGTATCAAATAGCAAAACTCATCTACTACATTTAATCTCTCATTTCCTGATCTAATTCCTTCAGCATCGGCTGATATAATTCAGCTACATTCCATTACCATTGTTCTATTTTTGTTGATTTTATAGACTCTTTTTGAGACTTGTTCCATTCCGTTCAACCGAAACTTCCAAGCAGTTTGCTATCTATGACAGAATTATAGCATTGTCGGCAAATCTGTGAGTTTTTATTTCTTCTCCCTGAAGTTCGATTCCATGTCCAAATTTCTCCATGGTTTCCTTTTCTGGTTTATCAATAAACAGATTGAATAACATTGTGGATAGGCTAGAATCCTGTATCACTTCGTTCTCAACTACTCCTTACCTTTCATGACCTTCAATTGTGTTCATCTCTGATACATGAAGAATTTCTAAGAGATTACTACAGTCTACATTGCAAAAATGTTTCTCTAAATCTTTAACTACTATGAACATAGGTTTACCTTTTTTCATTGTGTCTTCTGAGGTGAGGTGTAGAGTCATTGTTACCCGGATTGTCTCCCGGAAGTCGGCTGCTAGCAGTCTTTCATTCATATCGGTCCCCGTCACTATTAAATTTTCATCTTCCCTAATGTACTGATGATATCTTTTATCTCATCATACGTTTTCCCCCGTTATCTCCACCATGTGTAAAGTAGGCATCTGTACTTGTACTAATGTGATGTTTTTATACTTGTTTCTATTTTGGCTGTGACAATGTATTCACTGTGCTGTTTATAGTAGTTTGCTGGCATTCCTAATTTCCTATTAATTTTTTGAACTACTCCTGCGTTACTCCTACCTGATTTTGTGCTGATGGCTCTTTACTCACCTGACCAGAAATATTGTCATCTCCGCCACAACACTTTGCTAATTCTCACCATATCCAGCTTCAGTCTATCCATTTATGTCCCCAAATTCTATAAAGTACATACCCGATTAAGGATCTAACACACCATGCTCCAGTCCAAAAAATGCCGGATTTGTTTCTCCTGGAGACAGTATCCTCTTCACCAAGTCCCAGACTGGGGAGATCTGAATGGGTAACTATCATACCTCCAAAGTATTTTGCAGCGTTAAACCTTGCAGTAGAGCTACATGTCCTCAGAGAGTATAACATCTGTAGTTTTCCTTTGCTTTGTGCTAGTAGTAGTACCAACATAGCGTGATCATGTGGACTAATGTTACAAGGCCAGAACAATCACCCAAACTGTTTCCTCTTTTGAAAACCACACCAATTCCTCTTCAGAAACCATATATTTGTGTTACTTCTCCACTGATACCACTCTGATATTATTTCACCTATATTAATTTCTCAAATAAGCCCTGTAATGAGATTATCTCCCTTATACCCTAGCCCCCACCACTCAATGTTGCCCGTAGTGCACTAGGACATTCCCAAACCATTACTCCTATTTAAATGTTCCTACACCTGTAGCCATTTCTGCTGTAAAACTTACCCTATGCACCCACCCATTCACTTAGTCGTCCCACCACTTGTAAAGCCATGCTGTAGGCCATACAGAATGACTCAAGAAATCTTTGTGCCACATTCTTTTGGAAACTCTCACAATGGGAGCTAGGTCCTCAACACATCTTTTCATATCCTGCACATGTTATTCATTAGCACTCCCATTTTTCAATGGTAGAAGTTTATTATCTACTCAATTAGTCATTATTATTTTAATTTGTACTCCCTCCATCTCTCACTCCTTCATGATCTTCCCCTCTCTGTTATTTTTTTATGTTCTTATTCATTGCACTTGCTATTCTTCTTCCTTTTTAATCCTTCTTTTAATTTTCACCCTTCCCTTCTGCCATCTCAAAACAGCAACTGGCACAATGCTTACCAGTATACGATCTTTGACCTCCTCCTCTCTCTAATGTCTTTTATCTTCATCCTTTCCTCCCCTTGTCCTCAGAAGTGGCGAGCTCCACACCCCCACCCCCTCCCCCAAACCACCCCCAAATCAAAAAAAAAGAGTGCTTTTTCATTTCCAACTGTCTGTGTCCAACTTCTCTTTCTTCTCGGAAAAAGGAATGTATAAGTTCCTTGATAAAGTATTTTTAGTGGTAATATTGAGAATTTCGCTTCCTGAAGGTAAGTTGTGGCCATCTGTTAATTCTAATAGTTTTCTCTGTTGAATTTACCTTTTGACATAAAGAATAACTTTTTTAAAAATTGTGTTTTTAATTCAGATCAAACAAGAAATAAACAAGCTGTATAAGCTTATTGAATTGGATGTGGATGGTGTATTCAAGTACCTCTTGCTTCTGAAAAAGAAAAAGTATGCAGCTGTTACACTAACCCGATTACCAAATGGTGAATTATTGGAGCAACAGGAACATAAAGGTCTTGACATTGTTCGTCGAGATTGGTCACAGTTATCTGCTGCGGTGGGAAGGTAGGAGTTTGCTGTTTTTCTTTGCTTCCATTTTGGAATACCTTGTAATTGTATATACAATGTAGGAAAAGATAGATTAATACTCACTGTAAAAAAGACATGTCAAGTTGCAGACAGGCACAATCAAAAGCTTTTGGCCACAGCCTTCATCAGATGAGACACACACACACACACACACACACACACACACACACACACACACACACACACCTGCCTACTCCAATGTCTTGGGCTGGAATTTTCATTTTTTGTAATTTCTGTTGTTTTATAATTGTATATATTAACATGTCATTGTACAGTGTCTTCTAGAACCTCTGAAAATTTTCACTTAATAGAATCTGGAAGTTATAATAATTCAGTTTCAAGTCTTTCTTGAATTAAGGGTCTCTTGACATACTTAATCTCTTGGAAACATCAAAATCAAATGTGACATTCTCAGACAGTGGTAAATCAAATATTCATATTCATCAAACAAACAAAAATTGTAATGCGATGAAGCCCCACCTTCACACTTTTCAAGGGACTTTAAAATAATGGCTTAAAATGTGGGAAATTTCTTTTTAGTGAGATAAAGGTGTGTGTAGGATTCCCCCTCCCCTTGCATTTTCATAATATATTTGATATATATACATCTAATAAATGTTATCTGAATTCTATAAAACTTTTAGCTATTAATGTAACTGCAACTGGTAAATATCTGGGAAACAGAAACATTTGAGTTATTTTCTTTTATCATAAATGATGTTTTTGGAAAGTCAGCAACTGTGCCATTCATTATTTAACTAATGCAGCATTGCACTGGTTACATAATTTTTGATGCCTAGCATGACACATTTTAGAATTTATTCTCTTTGTCAGGCACAAATAATTACATAAGTATTTTGTCATGGTGTTTGCATGTGTGTCATTCCACCTCTCTTGCACTGTGTAGTCATCTTTTTGAGATTATACGGTTATGTGCCACCTCCATTATGCAGAAGACCATGGATGTGCAAACCACCACTCACATTGTTGGTTTGTTGAACAAAACAAAAAAATATTTGCATACATATTTGCAGTTGACAACAAGAATAAATTTTCGAAACGCGTCTTGCTCAGCATGAAAAAGTGTGTAACTGGTGCAGTGTTTCATTATTAAACCAGAAACATTTGAGCAATGCAAAGAGAGCAAAGCTGACAACTAACACTACAAGTGGCCAAACAGTGAAACACTTGAAATATGCATTTGAGTAACATTAAGGTGTCATGATGATCACAACAATTAAGAATTTGCGCTTGCACAGTAGAAACAAAATGGTTGTGATTGGTCACAATACCTTTATTCAAACAAACCTGGTTACTCCTATCAGCCACCATGCCAGCGTTGGACAGCAGCAGGAGACAAAACTTGATTTGTTCTCACTTTTGTCAATTCAGATACATGGAGTAGAGTGCTCTGGTGACAAGAAACTTACCAATATGATGCCTTTAAACATTACTTGAAGGCCAATGCCATACCAGCATTATTTTATGTCAGTTTAGGTCAGTTTTTTTCTCGGCCATAATTGCTTCCTAAAGCATAGACTGTATGAAAATTATAAAGATGTTAACACAAAACTGGGTGCAGATTAACATTGTGAACATAGTAAATTTGCTGGAAGTGATAAAAAAACGTTGTAAATGGCGGGAAAACATGTATTCTGAGTGGGATTATACTGTATGACAAATGTAAATACAAAACAAGTGTTGCATTTTGATTACTGTTTGATTATGCTGTCAGCAAAAATCACTGGCCACTTCAAGCATCCATCTGGAGTGACCTAAAGTGAAAAAGCCACATTTTTACTATTATTACCCATTACCGTGTACAATTCCTTCTCCTTCCATGAGAGCCGGTTACAGGTCTTTGATTGTTACAATGGTTGAACTAATCCATCTTAACGATCAATTAAAACAAAAAGTTTTTTTTTATGTACATGGAAGGCGACTGATATTTAGTGTTTTTTATTTAAAAAACGGTCTTAGAACTAATGAAGAGTTGAATTCCCATTTTAAAAAATTGATCATAAAATTTGCAATAGGGGTAGGGGCAGACAGTTTGTGTTTTACTTTACATTTTAATAACTTTTTGCTAATTTGGGATAAGAAAAAGGGAATTAATCTTCCTGTATACTCTGGTTAGTACCGAAACACACGTGTGCAGGTCAAACAACACGCGGCCTCTTGGCTGGACAGCTGAGTGTCGTACTATGTCAAAGCGATGGCCGCTGCTTGGTGCTAGAAGTGGTGGTGAAGCCGGCGCGCATTCAAACTTCTGTGTGTGGGCGACAATGTGGCGTCGCTTCCCCATTATGGCACGCCTGTAAACTGTCATGACCTTGTGCTGTTATTCGTCGTTGCAATTCTTTAGTTATTACTACTTTATTACCCATCGGGGTCTTGTGGTATACCATCTTCTATAACAAAATCACATAGTGATGCATACAGGTGGCATTCTACATCTCTCTTGTGATTCTTTCAGTTCTTCTGTGGAATCATCATCTGTTTCCGCAACTCTTAACCTTTCTGCTTAGGCTGTCAGCATTGCTGTGCAGGCGGACAGTCTTATGGCGAACTGTGTAATCATATTCTCACAGTTTTAATGCCCATCTAGTCAAGTGACTAACGGGGCCTTTTAAACTTAACTAAACCAGTGTGGTCTGTGACCACAGTGAACTGACATCCATACAAGTAAAACTTAAAATAATTTACTCCAAACATGAGAGCTAGCAACTCCTTCTTAGTAGTACTGTAAGTAATTTATGCTGAATTCATTTGTCTAGCAGTGTAACCAATTGGTCTTTCCTCACCATTATATTGCGGACTTAAAAAGAGCTCTGACAGCGTAACCTGATGCGACCTTTGAAAGAATAAAAGGTTTTTCAAAATCTTGGTATATTAGTAAATGTGGACTAGTTAAAATTTCTTTAATTTTCCTCACTGCTGCTTCACACTCATCTCTTCATTCAAATACTGCATCTTTCTTTAGTAAGTTGGTTAATAACTTTGCTATTGTAGCATAATCCTGCACAAAACGTTTATAATAGTTGGCTGAACCTAGGAAAGATTGTAATTCTTTGACCTTTCTTGGGGTTGGATAATTGTCCACTGCTTCAGTAGCCAGTGATCTGGCTTAACTCCATCTGAACTAATGATGTGCCCCAAGTACTGAACCTGTGACTGCGCAAAAGAACATTTTTCTAGTTTTAAACTCAAGTGTGCACTTTGCAATCTAGACAATATATTTCTTAATCTTTCAGCAAGCTCTTCCATTGTTTTTGCAAAAATTATGATGTCGAGATACACAAGAAACATAGTAGGCTGTAAACCTCTCAATAACAAGTCGACAAATCTTCGAAAAGTGGCAGGCGCATTCCTTAAACCAAAAGGCATCCGTAAGAATTCATACCATGCAGATGGGACTTCAAAAGCAATTTTAGGTCTATCTTGTGGTGCAATCAGAATCTGATGTATCGAGGGCGCATGTCTAGGGTGGTAAAGTATTTGCAATTTCCTGACTTGTCTAAGGTCTCGTCGATACGTGGCAGAGAATAAGTATCCAGTGTGGTAGCCTTGTTTACCGCTCTCATATCGACACACAGATGACAGTTTTTCTCCCCATTGATTGATTTTTTGGACACGGTTACAATTGTGCTGGCCCAAGGGCTAGCGGAGGGCAGAATTATCCCTGCAGCCAATTGCTGTTGAACTGTATCTTCAACAACAGGTTGTAATTGACGGGGTAAACAGTACAGCTTCTGCACTATTGTTGTAGCGTCTCCTGTGGGAATTTCGTCTTGTATGAGGTCAGTTCCTGGAAAATATTGCCTTTCCTTGAATAGCCCCGCATATTCCTCTGAAACTGGATACAAAAGATTTTGCTCTGACTGGCAAATGTGTCAACTTCTCTTTCAAACGATTTCTTAATGAAAGTGCTAATGGGCAAACCTTTCTCACAGTTAACTGCTTATGTCTCTTCTCTTGACGCTGCTTCTGGTTTGAAACTAATATTTGCATAGCTTCTTTGCCACTGGCTAGTATTCTGCCATAAAATTATCAACTCACAATCGTATTTGAAACTGGTTCCCTTTTACTTCACGTCTACTTAGATCTCTCTTAATGTGGATTTGCAGCCTGTTGAGAAAGTCATTCTGGGCAATTGGTTCAACCAGACAGTCTGATCTCAGCGATACCCAATCTTGACTTCAATCCAGAGAACTTTTTCCATTCCAGCGCCAATTGTTACAGATACGATAGTTTTCAATGCCCATTTTCGCGATTCAGTGGGAGCTTGTGAGGTAGGCCTCACTTTACAGGTTCCTTGTGAATGAGACACATGGTCATTGTCTGGACAGCGGTGTGTATCACTGAACTGAACAGTGCACATCCTAGCTATCAAAGCCTGATAGTGTGTTAGGAAGTCATTCCCCAGGACGATATCAAAATCCCATCTGCATTTCGTCTGTACTTCCATATCAAAGACATAATTTTTCCCTTCAATGTGAAGGTCTGTTGTACAAGTTCCTGCAGGTATAATCATTTCGTCTCCAAGTCCACCTATAATGTGGCGTGTTGGTTTTAGCACAAGCTTGTCATTATTATAAACAAAAAGAACTCTCCAGAATGAGATTTTCACTCTGCAGCGGAGTGTGCGCTGATATGAAACTTCGTGGCAGATTAAAACTGTGTGCCCGACTGAGACTCGAACTTGGGAACTTTGCCTTTCGCGGGCAAGTGCTCTACCATCTGAGCTACCGAAGCACGACTCACGCCCGGTCTCACAGCTTTACTTCTGCCAGTATCTCGTCTCCTACCTTCCAAACTTTACAGAAGGTCTCCTGCGAACCTTGCAGAACTAGCACTCCTGAAAGAAAGGATATTGCGGAGACATGGCTTAGCCACAGCCTGGGGGATGTTTCCAGAATGAGATTTTCACTCTGCAGCGGAGTGTACGCTGATATGAAACTTCCTGGCAGATTTTAATCTGCCAGGAAGTTTTAAAAAGAACTCTATTCTGAGTTCCAGTGTCTACAAGAATTTTGACAATCTTCCCTCTTAGCTTCCCCTCTGAATCTAAATTTGCCACCTCAGTGGATTCTCCCCTTTTTATAGGGTTCATATATTTCATGTGGGGCGAGGGTGAGTGGCAGAACATGCCAATGAGCAGTAATGCCTGTTATCTGGCACTGACAGGCAGCTGCAGAAACGAACCCATGTCTTAGTGGTTGCAGGAAAATATTGCAAATGGTTCTTTGAAAAGCGTTATTTTCAAAAGAAATTTCTTTTTACACAAGATAAATTGTTACATGTGAGAATTTGCAATTAATTTCTTAAATCATAAATTTTACTCTCATTTAAAAATTAACACTTTGAGTACCAGCCACTTCAAATAATTTTGTGCCTAGAAGACCAGACATTAATGTCATTGTTTAAAATTTTACCGGTACATTTGTGTGATGTATCTTAAAGTGTAACACATGCTATAAAGACCAATGTTATATGTGAAAGCTCAGCTTTTCTTGTAGGTACACTATGTACACTAATTCAAACTATTAACTTTTCTGCCGGCCAGAGTCGCCGAGTGGTTTTAGGCACTTCAGTCTGGCACGGCACGACCGCTACAGTTAGCAGGTTCGAATCCTGCCTCGGGCATGGATGTGTGTGATGTCCTTAGGTTATTTAGGTTTAAGTAGTTCTAAGTTCTAGGTGGCTGATGACTTCAGATGTTAAATCCCACAGTGCTCAGAGCCATTTTTTTATTAACTTTTCCTATTTGTGTGTTCATGCTGGTTAACTGCTGTTGTTATTGGCATGACTACGTGACCTGTCTCATGCTCTGAATACCTGCTGTCATTGGCTGGTGAGATCACACGACATGAGCTAAGATTGGCTTACAAAATTGCGTTGAAATCTCTATTTCAAGGCTTCAGAAACTAACGTGCTGTGTTTAGTGGAATTGAAATTTATACCTTCGCAATGAAAATATGCCATGTATCGTAATATAAAAATATGCAATGTACGTGTTGCTGCATATCAAAGATTTTTCCAAAATGCTTTTCTTTCTTTTTTTTATTTTGTGTGTATTTTCACCGTGGAAGAAGTGTATTTTAATATGGGAAAAAGTGCGTTTTTAACGAGGAAGAATCCAGGATTTTTTTGATTTTCTTGTCCACGTATACACCCTGTATATTCTTAGACATCAGAAGGTGTACAATACTAGTTGAAGACACTGTATTCTTGCACAGCTGCATCAGTGGGGCTTTAATGGGTTCCTCCCCATCTTCATACCGTCTTTCCTGTGTACAGTTTTTTCAGACCCAAGTTGGTGGCTCACTGTAAGATCATTTTAAGTGGGAGAATGGTGTCCCTCAAGGCATTGTTTTAAGTGTTGCCCAATTTACCATAGCCCTAAACAGTATCAGATCTATGGTAAGGAATCCTTACAGTGCTCCTCATTTGTGGATGATACTGCTATTCTGTGTTCCTCCTCCAGTGTTGCAACAGTAAGCAATCAGTTGCAATTCAGTAAGCAGTCAGTTGCAACTTACAGAGGAGTGGGCTGCAAAGAAAGGTTTTCAATTTTCTGCGGATAAGTGTGTGTGTGTGTGTGTGTGTGTGTGTTTTAATCATTCTCGTCATGTTTTTAATTTATCTGCCTTGCATATGGAGGACTCTGTGCTACATTTTAAAGACTCACTGGGGTTTCTGGGCCTCATTTTTGACTCGAAATTGCCATGGTTGCCACACCTGAGAGACCTGAAAGCCAGAACCCTGAAGGCACTGAATCTCGTAAAGTGCCTTAGCCACAGGTCTTGGGGAGCAGGTAGAGCATGTCTCCTCCAGTTTTATGGGACTTTCGTGCATTCGCAGCTGGGTTATTTGTGCACAGTGTATGGATCAGCGAGGCCTACTTATCTGAAGATAATTGACGCTGTTCACCATGAGGGGATTTGACTGGCCACGGGTCCAGGACCAGTCCCATACCCAGCCTCTGTGCTGAGGCTGGGGAACTGCCATTTACCATCTGGTGGCAGCTCCTTGTGGTGCATCAGGCATGAAAGATCCTTGCAGCTCCAACTTCACCCGCACACGATACTGTTGCTCTTCCACCTCTGGAATGCCTTTTCTTCAACCATCCACGAGCAACAATGCTGTTTGAGATCCGCGTACAAAACCCAAATCCAGGGTCTGCCACCCTGGTCACTGCAGAGACCCAGCGTCATTTTAGATTTAGTGCAGTACAGGAGAGATTGCACTCCTGCTTCTGTTTTTAATTCAATATTTACAGATATTTTATATGGGCACTGCAATTATGTAGCTGTCTTTATGGATTGGTCTAAGCAGGGACTCTGGTGATTGCTCTGTCATTTTCCTGGATCGTGTCCTAAAGGCCCAACTGCCTTGAGAATTTACTATCTTCGACACACAGTTATATATGTTCTTCCGGTGCTAAATTTCTTGTCTGTTCAGATTCTTTGAGCACCCTTTATTCTCTCCAACGTTTGTACCCAGCAGCTAGTCATCCAGAATATCCAGGATGTCCTTCTCCAACTAAAACAACTGAGGAAGGAGATGTATTTCTGCTGGGTACCTGGGAACATGGAAATTGCGGGGAATGAAAGGGCGGACCACGCAACCAAGGAGGCATGTCATCATACTCAGGTATTTCAGTATGCCATCCCCTGCGTGCTATCGTCTCGCTGTTGAGGTGCATCGATGGGAAAAAGAGTGGCTGGAAGTGACTGACAACAAACTCCATGTCGTAAAGCCCACAACTTGCCTGTGGCGTACTTCCTTCCAGCCATGTCGACGGGACGAGGTCTTTCTTACGTGTCTTCACATGGGCCACAGCCCCATGACACACTGATTATTATTCTGGCAAAAGGACCCTCCAATGTGTGATGCTTGTGACATACAGATCACTGTGTGCCACATTTTATTGGACTGCGTTTATTTGCCAACCAGCGGACTGTGGCGGATTTGCTGACAGATTTGCCCTGTGTTTTAAGCAGTGTTTAAACGAATGTAGTTCAAGTTTTAAAGGTTTGTGAATTGTCCAACATTTTTAACAAGATTTTAGGGAGATGTTTTTAACTTGTCTATAGGGTGACTGGCTCATTCCAGTTTTTTGTAAGTGGTCAGCCAGTCACATTTCCCTGTGCGTTTCTTTTGGCTCTCCTGTGTTTTGGTTTCTCCATGTTTTAGTTTCATGTATAGCTGCTTTCTCTCGTAACTGGTTTTAGTGCATGAGAACTAGTGACTGTGTGGTCATTTCAAATGCATGAGTTTCCAACAATTTTAGTTTCTCTGCACATTCGTTTGTTTTGATGTGTGTCCCCCCTGCTGATGACCTTGACGTTGGGTTGCCATAAGATCCAAAAAAAAAAAAAAAAACCACACACACACACACACACACACACACACACACACACACACACACACTCACTCACTCTCTGTAGTGGACTGACAAGACAGCCAGTCCACAGTGACAGGTAACCGAAAGGCACACGTACACACACGCCGGCTGGCGTGAGTTCTGGAACAGGATACGTATGAATGCACTAAAGAAAAGTACGTATTGTCTGTTTACTTAACTTTAATTCATCCTTGTGGTACATCGCTATTGACGATACAAGTGAGACTCTCTCCAGATATGGTTAATGGCGCCTTGCTAGGTTGTAGTCATGGACTTAGCTGAAGGCTATTCTAACTGTCTCTCGGCAAATGAGAGAAAGGCTTCGTCAGTGTAGTCGCTAGCAAAGTCGTTGTACAACTGGGGAGAGTGCTAGTCCGCCTCTCTAGACCTGCCATGTGGTGGCGCTAGGTCTGAAATTGCTGACAGTGGCGACACGCGGGTCCGACATGTACTAATGGACCGCAGCCGATTTAAAGCTACCACCTAGCAAGTGTGGTGTCTGGCGGTGACACCACACACACACACACACACACACACACACACACACACACACACACACACACACACACTTAAATTGTTAATTATCTTCAAACTCGAAATTAAAACATTCTTGAAAGTCTTGCAACCCCTGGGACCTATATCTAGACAGCATCAATGTCAATAACAGGTAAAACTTGTCATGATCCTCGATTCCTGGAATGGATGAGCTGTCTATATACATATTTCAGTTTTTACGGAACCCTCAGTGTGTGAGTCTTACTCGCACCTGGCGTATTTTTTAGTTGATTTGTCACTGTGGTAATGTTGTCCACCACTGTATTGAGCATGGCATCCAGTATAACCCTTGCAGAAATGGAATGTATTGAACTTATACCTTGTCGAATGTGTGTGAGAGCAGTTTTCCTTGACTGTTGGCATACAGTAGAAGTCCTTTAGTGCATACTTATCTCGGAAAGTGAAGTTCTGAAATGTTTTGTCAATGTTTTTTTGTTTGAATATGTTGGTTGTATTACCACAATCAGAACCTAGTATTGAAAATTTATTTGATTTCAAAGTGTGGGTATGCTAAGAAGAGCATCTGATCGTATTACGCTTATGTTGTCTTTGAGTTAATGAGGTGAAAAAAGGTTTTATTGGTCTGCTAATCCTAATTCCTTACGTATTCTAGTCGTATTACTGTAACCTGTTATCAACAGATATTACTGTAACCTGTTATCAACAGATGACGATCGCTGATTCCAAATGGTGATTGCTTACCAGAATGAAAGTAGCCTGTTGAGACTAATGTTACAACTTAATGTGTATGAAAACATACATATCAGAGGATTTTAAAGTGTTATTAACTTGAGGTTTTTGGATAGCTGTTCATAATGTTATTAGATTGATCTCTGAACTCAGCAGACCAAAAATAATTTAAAATTGTTTTTCTACAGTTTAATGTAATAAAATGTCAGCGAGGTGTGTGGACTGTCTTCTTTTCAAGATTTGCAGTTATGCAAAAATAGGTGCCTCCTTCCCACAGAGCCTCCAAAAGTGTAAAATTAGATCTTTCTGATCTCATACAAAACAGTTTAAGCTACTACAGATTTGACCCAAAAGATACAGGTCACAACTCGAGGAACTCATCAGTTTTCTTCAAAACGTTTCCATTAGTATGCATTGTAGAAGGTTAATGTTGAACAAAGTTTAAGGAGATGTATAAAACTACACCATAAAGCAGAGAAAATGAAAAATCTCCTGCTAAAATATAGTGTAGAGTCATGTGAACTTTTGTTCTTTCCCTATTGTAATATTGTGGAAGCTCGTTTCCCATCTGGGGAAAGAACGATAATTTGTACACAGTCAATTAAAAAATATTCTGGACCATTACTGTGAATTTAAAAATGCAGAAATGTTGTGTAATTTATACAAATTGTCTTGTGATATGGTTTTATGAAACCAGTAGACTTAGCTGCAACATTCAATGTGAGTTCATGTGATACTGTTGAACACTTAATGACCTGACACAGCTGGAGGCAGCAGTACAAATAAAATTGTAATTAGGATAATACTGCCATGTCAACAGATGAGCAAGTGTGTATTACCTTCTACAATTGTGACCAAAACTTCCATAAATTATAGTAACCAGATTCTTACTTCTTCAGTAGATAGCAACATGTTGTTTAACACTCTAATATTATACAAAGTTATCAAAATTCTCTAAATTCTCATTTTGACTGTGATTCATTATTTCTTGCAGAAACATATTGGACCAGATTTTATCAGATCAGTCAGCAGATGAACGTGTGGAGAAAATCCACACTCAGTTAATGAAGGTCCGTGATCATCTACATGCTGGAGTTGTTCCAGTAGATTTGCTTGCTATTACAAAGCAGCTGACTAAAGCTGTAGATGAATATGCTGACAAGAAAAGTCTTCCTCATGTGCAAGTGGCAATGCGGCTCAACTCACAGTCTGGTGGCAAACATGTAAAGGCAGGGGACACGGTATCATATGTTATATGTGATGTAAGTTTGTGATAGTTATTACATAGTTTTAACAAGAAATGATATTGCTATACAATAATTTTTGTGTGCTTTGTAAATAAATATATGCATCCATACAGAGAAAGAGAATTGCAATATTGTTGCTGTCTAATAGCATTAAATGCAAGAGTTGTTTTAAGATGCTCTAATTTGCAGGATGGAAGTAGCTTGCCAGCTTCCCAACGAGCTTATCATGTGGATGAACTGAAGGAGAATGATAAACTGAAGGTGGATGTAAATTATTATCTATCACAGCAGATTCATCCTGTTGTTTCACGTCTCTGTGATCCTGTTGAAGGAACAGATGCTGCTCGAATAGCAGAATGCCTCGGTTAGTACTATTTCTTACTCATTCTTTTCAGCCTATGATTAGTAGCAGAATTTTTGTTATGGTATAATGACACTGGAGTCTGGGTAGAGGAAGGTGATGGCATTGCTGAACATAGTAAGGCATCACATATGCTAAGACACTGGATTTCCATTCATTGTCTCTTTCTTTTCTCTTGATCTCCTTCCCCCTTCTCAGTTATTTTGTTCACATTATTTCATATTAAGATGTAAATTACTAAAATAGGAAAACTGAATTAAAATTATTATTAAGTCACTAATAATATTTGTTGCAAAGAAAGACTGAAGGGCATGCTAAATCACAAGTCATCAGGAACCTCAGCTAGCTTTGCTGGGTTTGGTGTGGATAAGATTTGTACAATTAGAAGTGTCTTTATTTGGTCAACTCAACAATTTTTTGCTGCAGAGAATGTCATATAACTGTTCATAATGTTTAGTGGACAGGATGTCCATAATTAGTGTTGCAGTTTCAAAACGCTGTAGAAAGATTTATAGAGGTGGATCCCCTCCACGCCCGCACTGGCATGATGGCCAACTCAATAGGTCTACTGCCATCTCTGCATAAGGGTTAGTTTCCACTAAAGTGAGGTGTTGCAGGATGTGGATACTGCAATGTTTGTGTATGTCTGGTTAAGGTTAACCATTAATACGCACTCATTTGGTGATAGATTGGGTTGAGAGTCGAACGAAGGATAGTGACTTGAAGGACAGAGGGGGAAAAAAGTGCCAAGGCAAGAGCCAAGGGGAAAAAACCTCTGCTCTATCGAAAGGGAACCACAGCTCAGAATGATGTCAAATTTGAACTGCATATTATTGATGCAGGGGGAAACATAATGGGGAAAAAAATAATGAAAATTTTACCTTAGGTGGAGCTATAAGAGTCAGAATATGCAAATCAACAGAAGTGCAGCACACAGCTGTTCCATAGTTTGTCTCTGAGATGCCCAACATCATCATCTCCATGAAGGATCACTCGCTGTTGGCAAAGCACTTTTATAAGAACATTGACTGTGCACCAGTAGCCGTGCAGGAGTTCTATACACACAAGGGTATGAAAAAAGGCACTGATTTGATGTTTTTGGAGAAAATGTTCACAGAATTTGAAAATACAGATTCTTTTCAAGTGCAGTATGGAAGAGGGAGGAAAACAATTGATCCAATGTCAGTAGATGACGTGGCCATAACATTGGAGCAGAAGTTGAGCGATGGTATGTGAACGTGCAGTACATGGAGAATTGCCCAGTGTTTAGACATGCCTGTGAGCACTGTGCATAAAATTATAAAATTCTATGTAACATTCCACATTGCTCTCTACACACAACTACCCATGTTCAAGAGTTTCTTCTTGCTGACCTGTCAGTAAGACAAACATGAGCTCTAGAATTTCTTGTTCAGATGGAACATTCTGTGTACGGATGAAGCCCCTTTCCATCTCCAAGACCATGTCAGTACACAGAATTGCAGAATGTTGGTAGTGGAAAAGCTGCACAAACATCAACTGGTACCACTTCATTCTGCAAAGGTGACTGTGTGGAGTGGGTTGATTGCATTGTATTTTTTCGAGGAGATGAGTCATACAGGTTATATAACCTGTTCTGTCAGTGATAAAAGGTGTGAAAGTTTTTTGTGCACCTACATGATTCCTACCCTTCAACAGCTTGGGTATGTGGGTAGAATCATTTTCATGCAAGATGGCACTCTTTGGTACATAGCACAGTTAGGGAACTGGCTGCAGCAGAGACATTTAGGAAATGCTGGAATCATCAGTCATCATTTCCCTCCAGTCTGGCTGTGCAGATCACCTGATCATAATTGGTGTAACTTCTGGCTGAAGGGTTTTCTGAAAGATGATGTGTTCAGTGCTTCAGTTATGAACATAGCTGAATTAAATTGAAGGCACACATTGTGCTATGCATTCTGTATGTGTTCCCGAGGCACTCCAACCTGTTGTCAGATGTGATGTTTCTCGAATCAACTTGGGGCAGAAAACACTGGACAGCACATTGAACATGTCTTGCACCAGTTTCACAATTAGAAACCAATCTCATTTTGCTTTTTATGCAGTTTTTGTCCTGAGAACAATCAAAAACGACTTACCTAATAGGGCCACAACTGGTGACTGCCAAACTTGTGCAATAACGTACGTTGAACAGTGTGAATGGTGTAATGTGCAACTCATACCTTAGTCGTTGTCGTGTTATTCGTCTGTCATTTGTAGCCAACCCTATTTACGTAATAAGTTGTTCATATTTGAAATCATTCTGAGCAGTGGTTCTCTTTCTACAGCGTTTTGAACTGGAGCTTTAATTGATTGTGAATGCCCTCTACTTGAAGGAGTTTATATTAAAATGGTCAGCTAAAGAAATTTCTCTATTTTTATATTTCCTGTGTACAGTAACAATGATTTTTTGAACATTTTGTTAGAAATCATCAAATTTATTTTTAAGACATCTGTACAGCACTGTAACAAAGGAACTTCATTTACAACTAGCTTTATTGCTGATATCTTAGATGCCATTTCTGCACTCTGTTATGTGATGAAATCTAATTTTGCGCACTGTAGATGATCTTTAATACGTATGTTCCTCCTCTGTCTATGTCCTGCTATCTACTAAATTTTTGATTAGTGCATAGTTATCAAAGGTTTATCATTGTAATAGAGTTATTAGAAGAATCATGTTCTGTGAGGAAGATCTCATCAACCTTCTCCTCACTTACTGTATGCTGTGATTGTATGCACTTGTTGCATAAGTACTGAAAATTTTTATGTGGAACTCTTGAGATATGTTTTATTTTTTTTGCTTCTTTGGGACTTTCCTTTTGGGGACTATATTTTCAAAGCTTTTCTGTGATAGGTAAGGTTTCAATGTATTTACAGTATAACTTAAGTACACAATACTACCAGAGACCACAGTGAATGGGAGTTTAAGTGATATGGATCTTAATTCTGTTCTTCCTTTTCAATATTATGTTCAACAGTTTAGCCCTGAAACCAGTTTTTTTTAAATATTACCATCTTTGCAAGAACAGTGTCCATAATATGTCACAGTCCAGTTCTCCTTATTGATAGTTTTTTTATTTTTATTCTAATTTTCTCAGAGCAGACAAAAAGCTTGCTTTAAGTTCAAGACAAAAAAATCTGCAGTTTTTTCCTCTTTCATGTAGTGCACTTACATATATGCTGAAGTTCAGAGATTTTGCTTTGTTAGGTACTCAACTGAAAGTATTTAACAAAGAGAGGATTATTACCTTAAATGGTTATTATCTAATCAATTAGCACTTCAGGAAATTGCAAAATAATCTGTAAAGGAATGCAAGCTGTTACTCATCCTGCATTTGAAACCTAATACAGCAGAGATACTGTGTGGCATGGATTTGACAAGCCCTTGTTAGGTTACTGACAATTTGTGGGCGAGGAACTGGTGTGTGTGGTAGTTTCCAGATGTGTTTCATCCAGTTCAGATTGGGCGGATTTGATGGCAAAACTGGCAGTGGGAGCTTACTATCACACTCTTCAAACAACTCTAACCAAATTCCAAGACGAACAGGTATGCTACTGGAAGATGCCATCAGTCTGAGAAGATTTCAAGCATGAAGGGATGCAGGTGGTCCACAATTATGTTCATGAAATCCACAGCTATCGTGGTGCCTTCAGTTACTACCATATGTCCCATGGAAGCCCAGGTTAATGACCCCCAGAGTGTAGTATTGTCCCCACTGGTGTGCTTCCATAGTATGGCGCATGTTTTAGTATCTGTCCACCTGGATGGCAGAGTATCTGCACTCAGATGCATCCACCTGGTATAATAAGAAATGAGATTCATCCGCTGACACATTTTCATTAATCCACAATCCAGTCTGAATGATCTCATACCCACTGCAGTCGTAAAGGTCACTGTCATTGAATCAGCATGGGAACATGTAGAATTGTCTGCTTACAGAGCCCCATATTCAGCAATGTACACTAAAATGTGTGCTCATTTTGTGATGAGCACGGTTGTGAAACACCTACACATCTTCTAATCCACTACTTATGGTTTCACCATCCTTTGACCACATTCCATAGAGGATCACTACAGTAGTACATGAACAGTCAACCAACTTCACCATTCCCAAGATGCTGGTTTCCGGGCCCCACTCCATAACAATTTGTCCTTTGTCAAAGTCACTTATGTTACTGGATTTCCCCTTTCATCTCTGCTCTGCTTATATGCTTTCCTTACTGTGTCACACCACCACCCTGTGGCATTCAGTCCCATGGTGGGCAGTAGTCATAGTGTTTTCACTCATCAGCATACATAAGTACACCACAAACTAGTATAGACAACTAAACTTATTTGTGTAATTGATGAGAGGTTAAAACAGAGTGGTTGTGTCTGCAGTTCAGTATTTTCATTCTTTTAATTTCAACTTTCATCTTATGGCATCAGTGAAGGGGTAGTTTAGCCATGAAATACTATGTAATGCTTTTTTTTATTGAAAAACTTTCAGAAACAGTGTCACCTTCTTCTGGCAGAAGGGTTGAAGGGGAAGGAAGAGGGGTAACATAAAATGACTTTATATACCTTTGAGTTAAAATTTGTGCATCATGGTCTCATAGGCCATTCACGCTTTTGCTAATAGAATGTCCATATAGTAATGAACAATGAATAAAAATATTGTCTATGGCTGTGCTACTGTTCCTATACGCCTGGACAATAGCTTGTGTTATTAGGAAAGAGACATGTATTAAGTTATAAGGCATCATCCATCTGGGAACTAAGTACATGTGGGGTCCCACAAGGTTCCGTTTTAGGGTCCTTACTTTTTCTTGTGTATATCAATGACCTTTCATCAGTAACATTACCAGATGCCAAGTTCGTTTTGTTTGTGTGTAATCTAACTTCTGCACCACTTCAGTGCAGTAATGTGTTCATTGTAAATAAGTATTATAGTAGTTCTATTACATGTTTATTACCTTATAAATAAAAAACTTTTTTATTTTAAATTCAGTGCATTAATGTTTGTAAAATCATTCTTTCATATAGTGTTCATTAAAAAAATGATCATTCCACTTGGGATCTGTGGAAGGTACATTAGCTTATTTGTTTCAGTTGTAAATATTTGTCATGTATTATTGTTTTTCTGACATTCTACATCCTGGAGGACCTCCTCTCTACGGATCAATTGGAATGAACGTGAATCTAATCTAATCTCTAGCTTGAGAAGAAATACTCTGAAGTCAGAGTAACAACAGTTAGAAGTTAAGTAACACTAAATTCAACTGTCTCTGCACAATATTCAAATACCTGTTCAGTACAGTGCCTAATATGTCTATGGACTCATATAGAATACTGTTTATTACGTACGTGGCCACTCCCCCACTCTGCAAAGGACTCAAATAGAATACTATTTTTTACGCATGTGGCCACTCCCTGACTCTGCAAAGAACTCCTTGAAAATCAGCCATCTAATCTGTATCCTGGTAAAGGAAACCTCTGAATTGTCAAATTATTTAAGTGGTGCTCCAGTATACCAATAATGTCAGAGTGAACATCTATAAGCAGTTCACTAACTTTCTCTAATATCTCTTATATTTTGATGAAATATGCCAATTCCTTCACTACCTGGGTACCTGACCTCCTTTGATTGGGATTCCTTTGTTGGAGGGACTTCCTTTAAGCAGGGATACCTATCAGCTGACTTCAATCAAAAAAAGGTGCGGCTGTAACACCAACTACTACAGGAATTTTTCCATGAGTGATCCGACCACCACACACTACAGTCACCTACAAGCTTTAGCAGACTCCCATTTCCATATCTATTGAGGCGCAGGCTATGCCTAGATGAGCTACGCTCTCTGAGAGTTCCCTCTGTAAATCAATGTTGACTGTTTGCCTTCCCTACTACCAACCATATGTGCTCATTCTATTTCATATCACATTACGGTGTTATAGCTAGATATTTAATTGACATGACTGTGTCAAGCAGCGCACCAGTAATACTGTAGTCGAACATTATAGGATTGTTTTTCCTTCTCCTCTGCATTTAACCTTTTTTTCTATATTCCGAGCAAGTTTCCATTCATCACTCACAACAGAAATTCTTTGTACACCATCCTGTACAGTCACTCTATGATGACACATCCAAAGTATATTATGAAATGTTCTCAGATTGGGATGACTTCAGCTATACTATTTGTTGGTGACATATGTCACAAATAAATAGTACATCTGAAGTCAGTCTAGATTTAAAATTTGTGAATAAAATTTTGTAATATTTAGTGAGCAGCTGTGGATCATGCTGCGGTGTCTGAAGGAGCATCACATAATGCGAATTGTCAACACAGACTTTGTATAATAACATAATAAACACTTCCAGTCAGTCACAGATGGCCGCTCACCCTATCCATCAGATAATTTATGTATGTATATAGTGGACAAGAGCAGTTGTATCGCACTTCTGTGGGGCAGCCCGGACGATACCCTTGCCTCCAATGAACATTGACTGTCCAGGACCATGTCCTGAGTTCTGTTACTTAAACAGTCTGTGAGTGACTCTCATACCTGATAACATATTCCGATTGCTCAGACCTTTTGTTAGCAGGCTGCAGTGGGGCACAATGTTGAATAATTTCCAGAAGTCTAGTAATTCACAGGATGTTCACCAAAATAAGGGCAAGCTGAGTTTTACAGGGTGATACTTTCTAAATCCATGCTGAGTTATGGACAGAATTTTCTGTGTAAATTTTTTTTTTATATTGTGCATAAAAATATTATTAATTATTATATTATATTTAGAATAAGCTCAAATAATTCTGCAGAAAACCAGTGTAAAGAATACTGGGCTTTAATTTTGTGGGTCCGTTCTTCTACCGCTCTTATACAGGGTGTCTCGGGAGAATTGTCAATATTCAGATATATGATATGAATAGTCATTCAGAGCAAAAAGGCTTTAAAATGCATTCTGTAAGAGCTATGAAAACATACTTAACTTTGTTACTGTAAAACAAATCTCTTCTCGTGAACAAGTGCTTATAGCTTTTAAGGTATGGATTTTAGAGCCCAAGTTTACTGTAGTTTTTTTCTTTTGTTTTGGTCCATACTACCTTCTCCCATAATACAGAAGGCAAAGATCTAGCTCTAGAAGAGATTTGCTTCACAGTATTGTGTATCACACTTTCAGCATCAGTATCACAGATCGTGTAGTAGTGCTCACAGCTCTTAAGGTGTGCATTTTAGTGCCCATGTTTATTAGGTTTCTTTGCTTCCAATGATTGTTTCCATCAGGTCCCTGAATATTGACCATTCTTCATGGACACCCAGTATACTGGAGTTGCCTGCACTATTTTCTAGTTCCTTGGGCCTTAGCCAGAATCGAGACATCTGTGATAAATTCACCCTAAGTAAGTGGATAATGTCGAAGAGTACTCCATATGGGAGGCTGTGCGATAGTGTAGATGGTTTGTCTGTACAGTCCTGTTGCATGAAAGATTTTTTAAAAGCAAAATTTAAAGCATAAGCTTTTTCTTTTGCTGGCTTCTATTGCCACACCAGACTGCTTGACAAGTGACTGAACAGAAGCTTTCGACCCACTTAAAGTTTTTAATAGGACCAACATTTTCTTGGGTTCTCAACAAAATCTTTATCTACTGAATGATGGTGGAAGTTGTTGTGTGTGTGGTGTCATCAATGCCTGCACCACGCCACCTGCTGCCACGAAGCCACAAGTCACAAGTAAGACAGTCTCCAAGGCTAGCAGTTTTCGGCTCAGCATAGTACCGCTCAGCCAGACAGTTTTGGTGTAGCCACAGTGCATAGTTGCTGTATCATAGCAATATCGGTTGGTGTTCCCTTCCAAAACAGCTGTATGTCTACAATGCTCTAATCACTCTGTACCATGCCAAAGAAGACTCATTGTTGCCGCCGGTGCTCTGTAAGTGCGTGTAGCACGAAGCTCCAGCAGTCTTGGCCTTGGCTACTACCTTAAAACCACTGCCTTAATGCCTCACCACTCAGATCGATCTCATCTGGATGTCTACTCTGTTAGGTGCTGGACTTTCTTGGTATTTCTACTATACGGCATCCCGTTCTCCCGATTTGTCCGTAGGCTTTGCTGCTCGCCATGCCAGTTGCAGTACTCAGCTCGGCCACTGGAGTTTTCTTTTCCTGTCTTCGCTTGTGGAGAAGTAAACTGTTCTGGTTGCTCATGCTTTCTATTATTTGTTGTAACTACATTCACTGATACAACAGTATGATTTGTGCATCAGTCTTATAGATACATGAAAGTGTTAGCAAGATGAGTGACCTCTCAATCGACTGCTGTGAGAAATGTCATTTCCAGGTTGAAGGTAATGAATTTATGGACAGAAATGTTTCAGGAGGAAAAACCCTTGACCCACTATCACTAATGTGAAACAAAAAGGTAGCACAGGGGAATAGCTCTTCACCAGCCGAAAAAAATTCTGCACTTTGCTGTCAGCAGGAATAGTCCTGCTTCCTCTCTTTGGGTTGCAAAAGGGGTAATTTTGTAGCATTTCTTGTGAAGAGGATTAACAGTGACTAGTAAATCTTACTCAGATCTGTTACAAAACCACCTTCAACTTAAAATTAAATGATTATGATTTTTGACTGCAGATGTTAGTTGCAGCACGAAAATACTCATCCCATTACTGCCCATTTAACTGTAGCAACAATACGGACTGTGAATACAGACATCTTACCAGACCCTGCCCAGAATGAATTACATGTGTCCAGACATGTCATAGTAGTACTGGGAGGCAAGCATTTCAGAAGCGATAAATAGATGGAAGCTGAAGTGCACAAGTTGCTGCAATCACAGCTAAATAAATTCTTCCCATGGGGATGTCATGCCCTTATGAAGCTATGGATGTGTAGTTACATGTCAGGGTTACCATGCTGGCAAATAAATAAATAAATTTCTGTATTGTCTTTGCAGAATAATAATAATAATAATAATAATAATAATAATAAAGGTTTTCACTTGAATCACCCTCATATTATTTGCAGTTGTTTCAGATTATCATCTGAAATTGAGACTTTCAATAGAAATATTGAAAGACTGAAATATAAGTGTTTTAAAAATGTGGACACTGTTCATGATGTTTTATGAAAGCACGGATGCATAGCTTAAAAATTCAAGCTTACTGTTTTAAAAATATTACTATATGTTGTTGTTAATGGACAGTATACCACTCACTCACACTATAATTTCAATTAGTTTTTATTATATTTTACATTGTGGAATCGTTTCACATCATACTTTCACTAAATATTATAGTTTCCAATTGTATTAAAAGCTGTGAGACTTCAGGGAAGTTAAGGTTCATGGCTGGGATTATGGCAGTGTTGCTGTTCTGCCTTAATCATGTCTTGTTTACAATGGTTGTACTGTAATATGTGATTTATTTAAGTCTTCTCACCAGCAGTGTCATTGCCATACTCAGCATCTTAGTAGAAATTGGTGACTAATAAGAAGGAGTGATTTTGTAACATAACCTAATTTTATTTACATTTATATCAGTGAGTTTGCAGGTGTTGAATTTGTTTCCATACTTTACTCTCATGGTGTATACCTTAGTTCTAATTTACAGGCTTACTTTCTTACGTACAGAACAAAATTTTACGTACAACAAATCTGGCACACAAAGATTGGCATGTATGTTATATATATCACTTGCTGATGAAGAAAGAAGTGCTGTTTTATTTCCTAAGGGAATTATTTTGTATAAATAGATTTTCATTACTGAATAACCAATTGCCACAAACAATGTCTTGCAGGTCTTGATCCTAGTAATTATAAACATATCCAAAGGCAAGAAACCGAATCAAATACACATGATGATTTAGGTGATCAGCCCATACTATCAGATGAAGAAAGGTTTAAGCATTGTGACAGGTATGTATTCTTGTCATTTATTAGGAATATCTAAAATAATGGAAAGACAACCACTTACCTATAGTGGACTGGTGCATGGCACACAGGAACACACAATAGAAAACAGTTAACACTAACTTTCAAGCTTTTTCTCTTTTTCTAATGTACACACACACACACACACACACACACACACACACACACACACACACACACACATCCTTGCGGCAGCCGCGACGTTGATTACTGAATATTGAAAGAAGTTGCTTTTTTAGATGGAGGTGGGGAGAGAAGGGATGTAGTGCGAAGCAGGTCTTTCACCAGATGACTCTGCGACTGCATAACAAGACGAAAGGGGTTCAGTGGATAGAACATATAAGATATAGGGAGCGGGTGGGGTGAAAAGGAGAGGAAGGTGGTGATGAAAGTGGAGAGAGGGAGGGGTAGAAAAAAGTGGAAATGGGGAGAATGCAGGCATGTCTGGAAGGAGAGGAAGAGTGGTGGAAGAAGGCAGTATATGATTTGGATGGGCAAGGAGTGGTGTGGACGGGAGAGGATGGAGAAGGAGAAGGTGAGGTGAGGCATTGGGAAAAGTTAGCAGAGGTTTGGATCAAGGGGACTGCAAGACCATGGGAAATGCTGGAGAGACAATTCCCATCTGTGTGTTTCAGAGAAATCAGTCTGTCTCTCCAGCATATCCTGCTCTCTCACAATCCCCTGGTGTAAAGCTCCTCCCCTAACTTCTTTCCCACTTGTAACATCCCCCTCACTTATCGACCTTAATGACAGTGAAAAATTAAACCGCGTGTACCTAATGGAAATTTGGGAAAAGCAATCATCACCGAGGTTAATTTGTTGTAAAGAGGGAGGAAAGGGTTACATCTAAATGAAAGGAAAAATGCTAATGAAACTGGTGGAAATTAATTTTGAAATAGGGGTAAAATTAATAAAGAAAGTAAATGTGCGGCCGTTAAGTTAACAATCAACTAGCGGTAATTAGATATTTGAGATTTAGGGGAAATTATGGTCGCCAGTCCTAAGGACAATTACTATAGTACTGAAAAAGAAAGATTATTACACATATAATTAGTACTAGAAGCGTGGCAACTGAAGGTTGACAAGTGTAGTGTGAAAACTGAAAGTTTGTCAGAAGTAATAAATTTCGCTACACTCTGACTTAATTTAGCAAAAGAATTAATAAAACCGGAAAATCGAAAGTTAATTTAGTGACTGAAGTTAATAGTGAGCTTTCTTTCTGAAGCACATCGAAATTCAGTAAAATACGGTTAGTCTTGGACTACCGCAACAATCATTTCAAAAGCTACTTGAATCTACGCAATTCAGAAATAAGAGATTTAACTTTGAACTTGAATTAAATGATTATGAATAATTAACAATAGTAAAATTTAGTACGTACCAAGCTGAGCTGCAGTCACTGGTAAGCTAAAATACGGTAACAAAACTCGCACTCTTAATTTGTGCTTGTGTAATCTGAATATTGTAGCCAGCTATGAATACTTTAACTGAACTTTGAAATTAAAGTAGTGAAGTGGAATGATGCTGGCGTTTGAATTTCAACGACACTCGGGTTCATTCCGGAAAAGGAAGGGACCCTGCTTGGTAATGCAATTGAGACAATGAGCAACAAACGTTCATGCTAAGTTGCTGTAATTTTGTGATGCAACAATTTTAAAAGTTTGAAAAGCTGAGGTCTGCCATACAGTTCTAAAACTTTACGTGCTTCCAGTCTTCCTTGTTGGTTGATTGAAGGTTTGAAGCCGTCGATCGAGGATGTGGTGACAGTCACTCATTGTCGGCCAACGCTGTTGCAGAAGCTGGATGTTGGCGCGCCTTCTTCTCACCACGGTCACCAGACGAAACGGGCTCTTGATGTGCGCCAGATAATGCTTCCCATCCGCGACACTATGTCAGAAACTATCATCGCAAGTCGAGCGCAATTACATGCTGCCAAACACCGAAAGCACGGCAACTCGCGGGAGCGTCACACAACACACCTGCTCCACTCGCTACTCCAGCCAGACTCCCTCTGACCGCGCTCCACGCGGCAGAGTTAACACTACCAAAAATCCTACACACTTTGATTCTTCACATGACCTATCGATGTAATCGTTCGATAGCAGTTTTCCCTACGCAAGACCCAGCGTAAAAATACAAATAATATTTACGAAACAAACCAATTAAATATATATATATATATATACAAATAGTAAAACAATTACAATATGTAAAGACACAGAAATGTCATATATTCAGGTAACAAAAATAAGGAAAACAAATTTATAGTACAATAGATGGAAATAGGAGGATATGCATTTCCGGCGTTACACACTGCCTTACCTTTCACCTTCTTTTTCCAGTGGCATCTCTAAGCGAAACCTGAATGTTGGCGGCAAATCAGCTTTGGGAGGCCCCTTTCACTATCCAATCAGAAAGAAAATGTTAAATTAAATGGGGTGAATTATACACTAATAATAATTATACCAAATTTTATTATTATAATGTTTATTATTATAATTATTATAATAATTATTATAATTTATATTATAATGTTTATTATTATAATGTAGTGCAATGACAAAAATTACATTAAACATACTCATGTTAAAATAGATGAAACTTCGGCTTTTCGCCTCACTGAATTTTTTTTTAAAGATTCCATCATAGCTAATACCAGTCGCTATTTCCGCTTCAATTGATAGTACTGACAATGCAAGTAGTCTTTCTTGGCACATTGTGCTTCTTAAGTATGTCTTAGTCAATTTTAACTCTGAGAAACTTCTCTCAGCAGAAGCAGTACTGACTGGAACTGTGAGCATTATTCTGGTTGTTATGTAAAGATTTATATATACTTCTTCCAAATTATTTTCTAATATGTACTGAAAAAGTTGTTAAGCATCTTTTCAAAGTATTGTACCTAAATCATTACAATGTTTGTGAAGGTCGTCTTTGGATAACGATTTCAAATAATTCGTATCGTAAATAAAACCAAATCATTCAAAACATTCGTTGAGCGCTTTGAATTGACATTCAGTGTCTGGTATTATAGCATCAATCATTGTGTTAAAAAAAGCTAACTCTGTACTGCATTTCAGCAGATTGTATGGTTCATCAATTTGTATATAACTGAATATTCATTTTTTCTGCGCTATTCTCTTTTTATTTTTTATTTTATTTTATTTTTATTTTTTTATACTCAGACTCAATTTTTGCAATTACTTCTTTCTACAAACAATTGAGCCTCTGCAACACTTGTTTCAAATCTTGTGCTAGAGAATTCTTGAATCCAGTCACTAAATGAATGTTAAGTGTCAGTACCGGCTTTCAAGTTCACGTGAACTGATTGCCACAGTTTACTAATATTGTTGACATGTAGCAAAATCTCACATGCAGGATTGCCACAGGTTCTGAAAATCACAGAATTTCAAACATGTCAGGGAGATATCAGGGAAACTTGGAAAAAAAAAACCTGAAAAAATCTCATTTTCTTTCAGTACATTAAATGGTTTGTTTACTGAGATGTCATGCATTGTCGCTGATTGGGTGCAGCTGAGAACATGCTCTGCTTCCCTACTCCCTCATTACTACTGCTTCTCCCCTTCCTTCCTCACCCCTTAGCTGCAGTCAGTGCTGCTACCACTTCTTGCCACTAGCCTAGCAGCTGCCGACGAGAAGCAGGGAGGCGTGGGGAGTGGTTTGTTTGTATCTGATTCTCAGAGATTGTAGCTGCAGCGGCAGGAGACAGCAGTCATGTGCATGAGTCATGTCTGAGTGATTGTGTGAATGAGTGTGTGCTCTCATTTTATCACAAAGGCTATGGCCTAAAATTTAGTTCAGAGAGTGTGACTGTCTTTTCTATGTGCCTGTCTGTGGCTCGGCGATCGTCTTCTATGGTGAGTTGCTACCATCTGCATTATTATTGATTCTCAGGATAATTGAACAAGTTATCTGTTACATTGATTGATCACCAGGGTCTCATTCCATCAACATGCTGTCTGTGGCTCGTGAGTAGCTGGCCACACAAACAGATTTCAGCGACGGACCAAAATGGCAGGCCATTTCTGCGGGTATCTGTAATGGTTTGGGCCTGCCAATTTGAAGGTCATTTGGTTCCCACTAATGTGCAGGAGCTACCCGTTGGATCTAGTCTCACCGATCTGCCCACAGGCCACATCTGTTTGTGTGTGGCATAATGCAGTAGATTTTTGTGGTTTATCCATGGACCCAGGACTGCAGCTCTCCTCAGCAAGCCAAAGGCTCTAGGTGATGGATTTCAGGAATTGCGACTGTCCCGCTGCAAGTATGTTGTACAGTGTGGCATTTTATAGACATTTTTATGTGTTCTAGTATATTTTGATACTTCAAAAGTAGTTTATATGTTAGAAAGTATGGATGACAAGAAGGAGAAAATTGTCAACTGCTGGCAGTTTGTACTCTTTGTACTCGTATACATTGAAGCACCAAAGAAATTGATATAGACATATGTATTCAAATACAGATATGTGTAAACAGGTAGAGTACAGCGCTTCAGTCGGCAATACCTATATAAGACAACAACTGTCTGATGCAGTTGTTAGATCGGTTACTACTGCTGCAATGGCAGGTTATCAAGTTTTAAGTGAGTTTGAATATGGTGTTATAGTCAGCACAATAGCAATGGGACACAGCATCTCCAAGGTAGCGATGAAGTGGGGATTTTCCCGTACAACAATTTTACAAATGTACTGTGAATATCAGGAATCCGGTAAGACATCAAATCCCCGACATTGCTGTGGCCGGAAAAAAAAATCCTGCAAGAATGGGACCGACGACGACTGAAGAGAATCGCTCAGCGTGACAGAAGTGCAACCCTTCTGCAAATTGCTGCAGATTTCAATGCTGGGTCACCAACACCCTTGATAACTGCATGATGCAAAGCTTTACGCCTCGCCTGGACCCATAAACACCAACGTAGGACTGTTGGTGACAGGAAAATGTTGCGTGGTCGGACGAGGCTCGTTTCAAATTGCATCGAGCAGATGGACATGGACCATGTATGTCAGCAAGGGACTGTTCAAGCTGGTGGAGGCTCTGTAATGGTGTGGGGCATGTGCAGTTGGAGTGATGTGGGACCCCTGATATGTCTAGATAAGATTCTGACAGGTAACACATATGTAAGCATCCTGCCTGATGACCTGCATCCATTCATGTTCATTGTGCATTCTGGACTTGTCCGTTGTGGACTTGGGCAATTACAGCAGGACAATGAGACACTCAACATGTCCAGAATTGCTACAGAGTGGCTCCAGGAACACTCTTCTGAGTTTAAACACTTCAGCTGGTCACCACACTCCTTAAGACATGAACGTTATTGGGCATATCTGGGACATCTTGCAACGTGCTGTTCGGAAGATATCTCCACCCCCCTTGTACTCTTACAGATTGATGGAAAGCCTGCAGGATTCGTGGTGTCAGTTTCCTCCAGTACTACTTCAGACATTAGTCAAGTCCATGTCATTTCATGTTGCAGCACTTCTGCATGCTTGTAGGAGTCCAATGCAATGTTAGGCAGATGTACCAGTTTCTTGAAAGAAAAGTCACACAACACCTGTAAAATAATAGATATAACACAGTGGGTAATAACCGACAATAATGAACATAGTAGAACCAACATTTTATTTGCAGTCACCTACCTTGTTGGCTTGCATAATTCTCCCCCCCCCCCCCCCCTTTCTACACTTCTTTCAAGAGGCCTAATTCAGGAGGACGACGGTTCAATCCTGCGTCCAGCCATCCTGATTTAGGTTTTCCATGATTTCCCTAAAACCACTCCAGGCAAATGCCGGGATGGTTCCTTTGAAAGGGCACGGACGACTTCCTTCCCTAATCCGATAAGACCGATGACCTCGCTGTTTGGTCTCTTCCCCCAACCCCACAGGGGGGCAAGGCCATCAGCGGTCACTGATGTCTAACGCTGCCACTGTCCTTCTCTTCTGTCTTTGATCCACTCCACTCCTTCCCAATCCAGATTGTGTAATGCCTTCTCCCATCACTCTTCCTCCCTCCCCTTCCTCCTATATCATCTCTCTCTCTCTCTCTCTCTCTCCCCCCCCCCCCCTTCTACCTTTCCCTCACCCTCCCTCCCTTTCCTCCTTCCTAACCCCTCTTTCATTCCATCTCTCTCCCTTACTCGCTCTGCTCCCTTTCTTCCTCTTTATCACCAACTTTCCTTCATTCTGCTCCCTCACCTTTTTCTATCTAGGGCTACCTTCGGAACTCCTGCAGCCACTGACTCATCTGCAAAAGCCGATTCAAAACATCATAACAACCAGACTGAATGAAATTTGCATATGCTATTTTGGTATAGTGTAGTGTGACATCTAGGGGTACAAATATAGTGTCCGGCGTGGTTGTGCACATGTGACGGGCCCGTGACGCTGGAGAGGAGGAGGCAGTTGTGTGTTCCATCCTTTTGACATGGCAGTGCATGTGAGGACATTATGGATTTACATCGCAAAATTCAACAGTTAAGGAGCAACAAGATGTTAGATTTCTGACTGCAGAAGGGGTTAAACTGGCCAATATTCATCTCTGGATAATGACCGTATACAGGGCAGACTGTCCAGCAAGTTAGTGAAAAAAATGGAGTGCCTGTTTTCTTGAAGGCTGGGAATTTTTGAGTGATGACCCGAGACCAGGTGGGGCATACTTGGTAATCATGGTTGAACTCGATGACTAGGTGCACAACCTGGTGAAAAATGTTTGGCATGTCACAGTGCGAAAATTGGCAGTGATGATGGGATCCAGTGTTGGAACAGTGTAGTCAATTGTGCCTGACAGTTTGGGTTACCAAAAGTTTTGTGTGCAGTGGGTTCCGAAAGAACTCGGCGAACTGCAAAAGGAACTGTGTATGGGGCTAGCGTTGTAGTACCTGTTCCGGTATCATGAAGACACTGCTTTCCAGGAGCGGATGGTCACCGCGGAGGAGAGCTGCTGTTATCACTTTGAGCCAGAGTCAAAGCAGGACAGCGTGCAATTGAAGCATGTGTCATAATCTCCCCCTAAAAAATTCAAAGCGGCCCCCGCAGCAGGCAAGGTGATGCTTACCATCTTTTTCAGTGTCTGAGACCCAATACTCATCAAATTACTTGAACACGGAAAAAACATTAACAGTGAAGTGTACTTTGAGACACTCTGTAGCCTATGCATGTCCATCAGAAGCAAACGGGCTGGGCTATTCACAGATGGAGTGATTTTGCTTTACAATAAATGAAGTTTACATATCTCCAAGGTCACACATGGTTCAAGTTCAACTGAGAGGATTTTGAGCATCCAGCCTACAGCCTGGACATGTCACACCTCAACTATCAGGTGTTTGGTCTGCTAAAAAACATCTTAAAGGAGAGTGCTTCAACTCTGGCAATGAACTGAAGGACAATGCTACAGGAATTCTGGGATCTAACATCTTCCAGGGGAACAGTTCCTGTTCCCCTGGAAGATGACAGATTAACGCTCTGCAATCAGCATGATGAAGTGTGTGTTGGGATTCATCAGACCATGAAACACTCTGTTACTGCGCCAGCAACCAGTGCCGATGGTCACGTGCCCATTTCAGTTGCAGTTGCTGATGTTGCGGTGTTAACTTTGGAACATACACAGCTTGTCAGCTGTGGAGGCCAATCGTTAGGAGTGTTCGGTGCACTGTGTGTTTAAGATACACTTGTTCTCTGTTCAATATTAAAGTCTGAGGTTAGTTCTGCCACAGTTCACTGCCTGTCCTGCTTTACAAGTATTCCCAGCCTACGATGTCTGACATGTGTAATGAGGGGTAGTTGCCCAACCTGTACTGTGGGATGGAGACAAACTGGCAGCAGCTCCATTACACTCTGAGGGACATTCATGAAGAAATCCATGGGTCCAGTGGCAATTGTGCAAGGCACCATGATAGCCATGGAGTATCATACACTGGTTGTAGACCACTTACACCCATTCATGATAGTTGTGTTTCCCAACAGCAGTGGCATTTTTCAACAAGTTAATGCGCCGTGTCACAAAGCCAGGAGTATAGAGGAGTGGATCAAGGAACACAGTGACGAATTTGATGTACTGGCCCCCAACTCACCAGATGTAAACCCAATCGAACACATCCTACCAAGGCCTCATTAATTACATTGCATGACACATTGTTGCTGTAATGCATGCCCAAGACTGACATACCAGCTATTATATAGGTGATCATAGTGTTCTGGTTGATCAGTGTAATTCTGCTTGTTGTATATTAGGTGGAAGATAGATTACATGTATGAGGAGCAATAGCAGACCTAAGATTGAGCCTTGGGAACCCCATATGTGATTCCTCTCATCAGAATTATGTCCCTGGACTATATTGGTTGAATTACTGAGTGCAACTTTCTGCATTCTTTTTGTTAGCTATTATATCACCCATTGGTTGGCTATACCATAAATCCTATGGAACTTGAGTTTGTCTGGGAGAATACTGTGGTTCACACAGTCAAATGTGTTAGATAGCTCGCAGAAAATACCATCTGGTGCTATTTTATGCTTGTAGAAACTGGTGAGTGGACATGAAAATGGCATTCTCAGTAGAGCAACCCTTCTAAAACCGAAACAGAGATTTGCTGAGGATACTACTGTGTGAGTAATGTTCTAAAAAAATTTGGGAAATGATGTCAGCAGTGAAACAGGTGGTATTTATTGACATCTGTTGAAGTGTTTTATGCTGTTGTTGGCTTGCTCCTTGAATCAGAACACTTCATGAGACCTGTCACCTGTTGTAATATCTGACTATTTACCCCTCTTCTTTTTTTAAATCCAGTCGCTGCAGTTCATTCTCTTGAAGTAGAGGTCCTGCTAATCGGTGCCTCTGGAATCCCATATGTAGCCGAGGAAATGCTTGACTTGTTCACATTCTGCAGCTGTTATTGGAGCAAAATAAGATAACTTTCATTCATGTCCCAAAAAATCCCATCCACTACTTTGCTTTTAGAAACGTATGTTTTCTTGAGTGCTGTACAGATCAATAGAGCAGTTCATAAATTAAAATAGAACACAACATTTCATGTGGCATATATCTCAAAGGCTCAACATGACATCCAAGATTACAACACATTTTATTTGTTACAAACCATCGTGTCTTTTGTCTTCATTCATGGAGAGTGTGGTTGCCCCTTGACTGTCAAGTCACCACCAAGCCTCGGCACCAAAAAGGTCCTGCCCAAAGCAGAAAGCCGTTTACTTGTCATCACACCTTGCCGTTTTCTCATATTCCTACCTGCTGTTTAATGTCTGCACATGCAAAAACAAACACTCGCATCCAGTGTACGTTCTGCAACTTGCTCCCTACTCAGTGTTATTCTGTCAAGACCATCTTCCCTTGTACTACACAAGGAGTGTGAAATGTCATTTGCCTAAACAGCATGTAACTTTTAACTGTCTTATCACCTTTCTGAAAGATGTGTTTGACAACGGCATATTTGAATCTCTCTGGAAAAATGCCACCAGTCAGTGATGCATTGTGTATTTCAGGTAATAAGCGGCTTATTATATGGCAAAAAAATCTTGGATACTCTATTGGAAACACCATCAAAACCAAATGAGCTTTTATTTTTGAGAGAATGCATAATTAATTTAAGAACAAGAAGTTGAAGTTGGTGATACTTTCAGATGATTGAATATAATGAGAGTTGTTTTTAAACATACTATTGTGATTTTTTTCTTGAGCTGTTTATCCCTATCCTTTCTACTGTATTTTTATCCTTATGATTCCTACTATATTTAAGCAATGATTATTAAATACATTTGTTTCCTGTGACTCATCATTTATAGCTCTTCCATTCAGGTCAGTACTGAGATTATCCTGTTCTGTGAGTGATTGGTCTGTCTCATTTTACTACTTTCCATATAGCCTTAAGTGTGTTGTCCATATAGCCTTAAGTGTGTTGTCCATATAGCCTTAAGTGTGTTGTCCATATAGCCTTAAGTGTGTTGTCCGTATAGCCTTAAGTGTGTTGTCCATATAGCCTTAAGTGTGTTGTCCATATAGCCTTAAGTGTGTTGTCCATATAGCCTTAAGTGTGTTGTCCATATAGCCTTAAGTGTGTTGTTGAAATGACTGATTTCTGACATGAAATGCATGTTCCTTAATTTTTTAATAACATTTCTTAGTCATTTTGAGTACTTTTTGTAGTGTGCAACTACTGCAGGATCTCTACTTGTTCTTGCCAAAAGATACATTCCCCATTTTCATTTCACAAGATTCTATAATCTCTCTGGCTGTTTAATGTTCTTTCTGATTAGCTTATGTCAAAAGCTATTTTTCAGGGTCTTTAATTATTCTGATTTCCACTGAGGATTATCCGTACTGTAAGGCTCTCTGTTATTTATCCTAATTAATTGCGCATCGTGATCAGAGAGCATTTATTACTGGGCAACACTTATTTTCTTGTTTTGAGCTTCAGCATTTGTTATTCGATAACAGGTATTTTCCTGTTTTGAGCTTCAACAAAAGAAAACATTATCAGTGAGAATCCTGCTGTCTTTATCCACCCGTTTAGGAAAGTTAATTTTAGATATCAAATTGTAGGAGCCAAATGAGGCTTCCAGATAATTGTTCCTTTCTGAATCCTTTAGAAAATCTACATTGAAGTCACAAAAGACGGCTTGCTGGTGTGACAGATAGTACAGTAAGGAAACGAGATTGCTCATAAACATTTCAAAACTTCCCACTGGGGATCTGTACAGAATCACAATTAAAAGTGAACTATTTTTCAGTATTAATTCAAAAGCACACACTGCTGTGTTCTTATCACTACAAAATTTACTTGTCTCGATGTTTATGAACTTGTGTTTTGTTTTAATTTATGTAACAACTCCTGCTCTTCCCATATTAATTCTGCATGAGTAAACTGCTAGAGTGTAATCTTTTATATGTAACTAATCTAACCCTGTGGCTAGGTGGTGCTCAAACGGGCACAGGATGTCTTATCTTTACAGTGCTTTCTAAATTTGCCCAACAGGCAAGAAAGTCTTCTATCTTATTACTCAGTTTTCTACTATTGTGATGAAATGAGCTAATCTTACTCTTCTGTGCATTCTTAAGCATTTTGTGGGCCTCTTCTATTATTGTGACTTCTTTTAAAACAAAATCTTGATTCTGACCTAAAAATGTGTGTTTCTGATACTAACCACAGGGATCTTACTGTGTGTGTGTGTGGTGGCTGAAAGCAATGAACCTTAGTGCTCACATCTGTTTAAAAGTCTGAGCAGGAAGGAAGACTGTCCATAGCAGCGATCCCAACCAGTTGTCACTGAAAGATACACTTTGTGGTGACTGCAAGCCTAGAACTATTCTTGATGGCTTTACCTGTAGCCAATGTGAGATTTTTTTTACATCTGAATACAGTAGTTGTAGCTATAAACAAATCCTTGCTGTTGTCCTGTTGATAAAAAAAAATTGTAGTTAAATGAAGATGTGAAACCACTTGTATTTTGTGAAAATGAAATGGATGCGTGACTGCTGAACTTCAGCTATTATCATGTGGTTGCTGTAGAATGTGTGTGCGATTGATTGAGTCCTATTGCATGGTTCTCCATTGTATCTTTCCAACATGTTCAACTCAAATACTGGTGTGCTTAGCAGCTGCCATAAGTTGCACTGTGTATGCCATTGTTCAAAGCCTCTTTTATCCAAATGCTGAGGAATTACAACACATTTGGAGTAGTGTAGTTGACCCAATTTAGTTGTTTGTATGTGGAATCCACAGCTGTGATACGTATTATGTAAACTGAAGGTGGAGGGAAAGGAATGGAAGGGACTATCGATGTAAACTGCATCAGGGCTTTATGTGGAATCAGCAGCTACGAGTGAAAATATATACTGGAGCAGGACCTGAACACGGGATTTCCTGCTTACTAGGCAGTTGTGTTAACCACTGCACCATCTGGACACAGTGTTTATGGCATTTGTGCAGATTATCTTGGCACGTCTCCAGGCCGACCCACATTCCTATCTAGCACCACCTATCCGCATTCCCCCTCCCTGTCCTCTGTGCTCACTATCTGGAGATTATCACATAAGATTAGACATAATTGTGAATCCGCACCGAAGGTGTTGGATTCATTGCCCACCGTGGAGGACATGGACGAGGACTGTGGACAGGTGGTGCCAGAGGGGAATGTGAGTTGGCCGGAGGTGTGCCGAGATAGTCTGTACAATTGCGATAAACTGTGTGTCTCTATGGTGCAGTGGTTAATGCAAACTGTCTAGTAAACTGGAGCACCCAGGTGTGAGTCCAAGTCTGGCTCATATTTTCATTTGTTCCTGCTGATTCTGCATAAAGTCCTGATGCAAGGACATCAATAGTTCCTTACCTTTCCTTTCCTTTCCTTTCCTTTCCTTTCCTTTCCTTTCCTTTCCTTTCCTTTCCTTTCTCTCCCCCTCTACCCTTAGTTTACATAATAATTCAGATACTTTTGTGAGTAGCTGTGTGATGAAATATGTCCATTTCCCCCTATAAACAAAATTAGTGTCATGTTATCTAGACCTAATAAAAGCACTCCATGGTGCATAGATCATCCTTGGCCAAACTGTGGAGTGCTATACTTGCAGTGTAGCCTATACTGTCTGCAAATGTACTCACTCATCACAAGCCACATGTACAAAAATTGCAGCTTCTGTGTGTACTACTTCACTATTAGTGTCGAGTGTATAGCCTGCTGGCAGGTGTTGACCCATGTTTCTCTTGTTAGAAATTGTGGGTTGTCGTTTGACATTATTGTATGGGGGTTTTACTGATGCATGGCTATAATGCTGTTAATTGCACGTAATCCAAGAACATATTTGCTGTATCCCTCCTACAAGACAGCAACCTGCAAACTTGTAACACCCTCACATCCCACAGGTGGCGAAGCTTCAGGCATTGTTTGCCACAACAGGCACAAATACCTGCAAGCAAAATACCAATTTGCATCGTCTCACATATTGGTAAGTGTTCCGGACAACAACAACGACAATACACCCATTTGTTGTCCACCATGTTTCGGGCAGCCGCCAAGAGAGACACCAAGTCTGCTGCCAACAGAGTGCATTTCCATGATCATGGCACCATTATTACGAACACTATTTTTCTACAGCATGTCATGTGGCCACCAGAAGCTTGCACTGTATCCATGAGCATGACAGCATTAAGGCCAGTGTTCAGCCACAGATCAGCAGATTGGTCTCAGCTATTGAACCAGTTACTTTTTGAGCTCTCCCGGCCAGGCACCAGCTGCGTTCACAGCCCATCGATTGGAGATTCACTAAGGAATCATTGTCAGACAGTCATTTTGCAATGTGTATCTCCAAATTTCTACCGAACTCTGCAGTGTTTATCTTCTAATTTCTTCCAAGTTTAGGGCAGTGACTTCCCTTCTTCAGACTTTGACTTTACATCTATTAAGTTCTGATTGTGTGATTGATTTCAGATCATTCCAGATGGTAACTTGTACTGAATTTAAACTTGTTTGTCATGTGTGAATCTAGACTGTACTTTTGGACCAGGTTGTCCTAGGCAAGGCGGAATCATTTCAAAGGAAACCAAGTGAAGTTCAAGTATGAGAGGCACCAAATATCGTAAGCAACGAAAGGAAAGATAGTCAAAAGCATTTATAAAATGGTACCCGAAAATTAAAAGGTACAGTTCGAAACATTCATTACAAATGTTGCACTATGTAAAATAAGGCTGTACATACGAGGTCTGTTCAAAAAATTCCAGAACTTTGACCACAAAATTTTTCTACGCTTATCTTTTACTTATTGTGCAAGGTCTCCTTTGAAATACTCTCCTCCACAGTCGATACATCACTCCCAGTGCTGTTTTCACTTCCGGAAGCAGTATTGGTACACCTCTTGCTTGATCGTGTGAAGTGCCGTCTGCGAATTTTCTTTTACCTCATCTACCTTTGCAAAGCTTAAGACAAAACTTTGCAATGCTGGATGAGGTAAAAGAACACAGGAGAGTAGAGAGGATGAGGCAGCATAGTGATTTCATTTTTTGTGCAATACTCACGCCCCAACAGGGAGGAATGTGTGGGTGCATTATCGTAATGCAAGAACCATGAATTGTCTTGGAGCATTCAGGCATTTCCCTACTTACATTTTCTCGCAATTGTCGCAACACATCCTTATAGTCCCGTTGATTAACAGTTGGTCCCTGTGGCATATCAGCATGGCTTTGACATTTTTTGGTCATGGAGACCCTTTCCCAACCATAGTGAAGACTGAACTTTAGTCTCAACATCATAACCATAAACCCATGTCTCATCAGCATTTATGATTCTCTTAAGGAACACCTCGTTTTCATTTGCATGATCCATAAGCTCTTTACAGATTGTGAGGCAAATGTCTTTCTGGTCTTGACTCGGGAGCTGTGGGATGAACTTGGCGGCAACTCAGTGCATTCCAAGATGCTGTGTCAGGATTTCGTGATGTGATCCAACTGAAACTGGCAAACACAATTTTGTTGACGTTCCTCGCTTGAGTGTCGTCAGTAGACGTAGAAGGGCATCCTGAATGAGTAGTACCTTTAATTTCTGTTCAGCCATTTTTAAACCATTTGAACTATTCTTAACACTGAGTACAGCTTAAGCATTCATCAGTGTAGGATTCCTGCATCATTTGGTGCGTCTCTGCAAAGGTTTTCTTGAGTTTCACACAAAATTTAACGTTATACTCCATAGAGTACTGAATTATAACTGACTGACATACAACAATGAAGCTTCCAGCAGTTGCACATTAACCACCAGTATGTGCTGGGATGCCAACTGCATTTTGCTCCAAGACACCATTGACATGAAATTATGAATGTTCCGGAATTTTTTGAACAGTCCTCGTACACCAGAGGTCAGCTGCTGCTCATTCCCACAACTTTGATGGTGTTTATCACAGATTTCCTCCATGTAACCTCCTCCTCCTCCAATGGTTGTGCAGCATATTTTGATTGTGGCATGTATTTGGCACACACTTTCTCAGGCAGATCTGTGATTTCGTATTTGCAGTTGATCAGGATGCAATAGCTTCCTGCCTTCAGTTTGTGCCACCAGACAGAATTCAAATATTTTTTATATTATTTTGTTACACCATTAATATTTGACATTGTTTCATCATTTTTATTTCCAGATTCAGATTTACATGTATGAATGAGAAGTGTCAACAAGTAATAGTTATGGATGGACCTTATAGGAAAACTGTAAGTATTACTAATAGAGTGTTAAAATATTATTGTTTAGATCATTCAGTTGCTTAATTGTCAATATAAAAACAGTTAACTGTGAGTGTCCAGCAAGTTGTAGTTAAACTGAGTTTGGTATTTACTAGAAATCCTTAGTGAGTTAATATTGCAATATGCAAACTACATGAGCAGCAATTAATAATAATAATAATAATTATTATTATTATTATTCTGGATTTACAATGTGAGTACATTTTTCCAGCACCTATTCTAGATTACAGTAAGTCACTAATTATTGTTCTCCACTCTTCTCTATTTGTCCATAAATCTTCAGGAATGTTGTTCTTCCTCATTGCTGACTGAACTCCCTGTTTCCATGTATCAGGTGGTCGTCCCCTTTTTCTTCTTCCAATTGGTACCCAGTCGATTATGCATTTTGGTAGCCTTTCCTGTTCCATTCGTCTGATGTGTCCATACCATTTAAGTTGTTTGTGCTCGATGAAATCAATAATTGAATTTTTACATTTCATCTTGTCTCTGATTACTTAATTTCTTATTCTTTCTCGTCTTGATATTCTTGCTGAACGTCTCCAGAAATCCATTTCTGTGGCTAATAATTTTGATTTCAGTTGCCATAATAATAATAATAATAATAATAATAATAATAATAATAGAGGCAGTAATGAATATATGAAATTTCAGGTGTATTGGTCTTACTAACATTGTGTTAAGCAATTTCCTTGTTATGTTCTTGTGCAATCTGAGTAATGATATCTGTCAGAAATAAATGGCAACCACATAGAAAGTATTGACTTTGGAGAAAAAGTTAACTAATGAGTGGAGGAGTGATGGATAATGTTGTGAGGTTAGTAGATGAGGTAGGAGAAATAAACCAGGAATAGATAGAAATGCGAAATGTGTGATTATTGTTTACAGTGTAACAGAAATACTAGTGTGCAATTGAACAAAAGGAAAGCAACTGGAATGTGTCACTTTGGTGACAGGTAAAGTTCTGATCTTAAGTGCAATGATTTTGGATAATACAGAATTACTGAGTAGTTTGTTCCAGAGTTGTGTGGCTGAATCGAAGGAGTTGGAGACAGGTTTAACATTATGCAGAGGTATAGCTAACATTCGGGATGTACATGATCTGGTGTTGCAGTTATGGAATGATGATAGATATTTGATATGCAAGGAGAAGTATTGATGACATTAATGACTAAGCACCGATGACAAAAGCTGAGTGTGTGAAAATCAAGTCGCTTGTTTGGTTGCACCCACCCTAAGTGAGAAAAGGAAATAATGAAGTGATCAAACAACCAAATATTACATAAGTATTTATGGCTAGTTAGAGTTATCTGGTGTTTTCACTAGATAAAAGTAGAAGATAGGACTTATTTTTGTTTAATATGTAAGTTTTCTTATATGCTGTGACAGTTTGTTCTTACCGGTGCTTGTACAAGATTGTGTGATGATATTTTATTTTCTGGTGGTGTAATTAGACATGATGAAGTATCGGAGGAACTGTTTAATGAAGACGTTTGCTGATCAACATCAGGTGGGATGTGAGGAAGACATGAGACTTTTTGGAATTTAGTTTAAAACCCACATTTTGTGCCCACTGTAATGTTGAACAGTGGTTGCCATCAGCAGCTTTCTTAGGGCTGGCATTTGAAACTGGATGTCATTAACAGTAATTAAAAGAATGTAGCACACATGAAATATCATTGATATGTAGTGAAAAAATCAGTAGACCCAGGATTGAACCCTGGGGACTCTAGAGAGCACATGCTTCTGTGATGACTTATCTATATACAGATGACTCGTTGATTTTTTTTTTTTTTTTTTTTTTATTTTTTTTTTTACCTTGAACCACAGTACTTCACTGTTTGTGAAATTCAGCTGTTTCATTATCAAAGTAGTACAAAAAATAATTGAGCCTTGCTGGGATCAAATAGTATTAAAATGGTTGCTTCACACCTGTCCATAGCACTTATTGATGTTTTCATTCAATTTGATTAATACAGCTGCCATTATGTTGTTGTTTTCAAAACCTAATTGATATTTATCATGGATGTTGTAAGATTTTGGATAGTCTATCAGTTGTTCAAGAATAACATACTCCACTGCTTTTGGCACTGCAGGTAATATGTCGATTGGTCTGTAGTTGCTTGGTGATTTTGGGTGATCATTAACGATTTTTTTGTCCATGCTTCAGAGTATTCCTGCTTTATTTTACTGGTCCTTGAAAACCACAGCAAGTTGTGACAGTATTGTTGGTAATGCATTCATTCCAGCAGTTGAGCAAGACGGAACACGGAAATAGTATGTGCCATTCACGAAAACCATCCAGGACTAAATGAAATAATTGACAGTCGAGCAAGATGGAACACGAGAATAGTATGTGCCATTCATGAAAACCATCCAGGACTAAATGAAAAAATTGACAGTCGGGACTCTAGTACAACGACTACAAGAGAAGCCTGTGGTTATACCCTCCTGCTGGGCTTCGCCTTCGTGCAACCCCTCCCACCCTCCCATTGGACAGGCTTTAGAGGATACAGTGATTGAACTATTGATGCATGTTTATGGAAAGTGGCATCATTTATATTTGGATAATTACTATAACAGTGTAGAACCTGTGGAGTGTTTGCTTACAGAGAAAATTTGAGTTTGTGGAACACTGCAGCAAAATAGAGGAGTTCTGGAAAAGTTACAGAACACAAAACTAAATGCATTTTAAACTAAATATAACAACAAAAGAGGTGAAATACTCGCAAAATTATGGAGAGCGTTTAAGATCAAAATAACACAAATGATTTCTGCTATACATAATCAATTTAGTTGAAACACAGAATTATGTAGAAAAACCAATTACACTATTCAGAAACCTGATAATGTATTGAATTATACTAAATACATTAAGGAAGTGGATTGAGTGCACCAATTCCTTGGTTACTGTCCTTGTATATAGGGCAGTGACTAAGGAATAGGAGAAACTATAAAATGGTCAAAAAAAGTGGTCTTACACCTGTTTAATTGTGATTTATAAAGCACATGCAATTAACGTTGAGTATAGATTTAAGTGTCAGGAAGCCTTTTCTGAAAGTATTTGTGTGGAGTGTAGCAAGGTATGGAAGTGAAACAAGGATGATAAACGATTTAAACAAGTAGAGAATACAAGTTCTTGAAATGTGATGTTACAGAAGAATGTTAAAAATTAGATGGGTAGATCACATAACTAATGAGTAGGTACTGAATTGAATTGGGGAGAAAAGAAATTTGTGGCACAACCTGACTAGAAGAATGGATCTGTTGATAGGACACATTCTGAGACATCAAGGGATCACCAATTTAGTACTGGAGGAAGGAGTGGGGGTACAAATTGTAGAGAGAGACCAAGAGACGAATACAGTAAGCAGCTTCAGAATTATATCGGTTGCAGTAGTTATTTGGAGATGAAGAGGCTTGCACAGAGTATAGTAACATGGGAGCTGCATCAAACCAGTCTTCAGGCTGAAGACCACAACAACATATAATGGATTCATACTGCATCAGCATTATGATGCAGGTTGCAAATATCTTTATTTTCATGACTTTTTTACTGAAAATATGTGATACATGGATTAAAATTCACCTGCTACTGAAGAGAAATTCGAGGTCGCTACTACATCGCATGCTCCCAATTGTGATTCAATCAACAGATGTACCGGGCAGTTCAAGCTACACCACCCCACACACATGTCCAAAACCAACCCATGAAGAGGACAAATGTGCCATGTATGTTAAAAAAAATAGGACAACAAATTTAATGTGTAAGTCTTGTCGAGTCACATTACACCTCAGAGATTGTTTTGCTTCCTACAATTGAAAGGAGAAATACTAAAGATTCAAGAAAATTTCAGTAAATAAATATACAAACAAATAAATACAAACAAATCTTGCATTTGCTTACGCACAGTGAAACTTGTTTTTGTGCAGTATATTGGGATCACAAAAACATTGGAGTAAAGAAACTATTCAGAAATTTTATAAATAACTGTAACAAATAATTGTTTACAACATAGTAAAGAAAAGCAGTGGGGAGAGACCACATGAAAAAACCTGCACAAAATAAATAGCGCAAAGAAACTAGCATAGAAAAGGACCACTCAAAAACAGTTTTGGCTGTATATCTTCCAAATTTTGGGAAAATAGAGGGACAGGTTTGAGATCTAATGGGAACTGGTGATGACGTTAGTAAAACTCCCAAGAACCTTGACAAACTGCTGGCGACAAGCAACATGATTGGAGGCAGTCCTACCTGCACCAAACAAAAGAATACCAATGAGACATGCAGATGACACAGTTTTAAAATTTATTTGAATGATGGTATTGTAATCTTCCAATACCCCGATTGTTGGTGGGTTACAATTCATGAGAATTCTTCATATGAATCTGTCTGAAATGATGCTTATTAGCCCTGAATTATTATTAGAAAGTAAATTATTCCTGCCAGTTACAAACAACAGATGTAATGGAATGTGACTATTCAGTTTCAATTTAAAGTGCAAAGTGGAATTGTTCAGATTAATTTCTTCTCCACTTTCCAATGGTCTGCTTTTCCTTCAGTACAGTGCTACATTCCAGATATGCAGTTTAGTTATCATCTTCCATGAGACAACCTGATCCTAGATAGAAAGTTTTGGAGTAACATGTCGCTTGGCTTTTGACATACTTTTTGCATTGTCAACCCTGAATATATCACGGAGATTATTGAGAAAATTCCCAAAGTTACATGACATGTTGTTGTCTAAGCTCTTCTTGATCAGCATTCCACCACATTCTTTAAAAAATTACAGCCATTCGAAACTGCACTGGCTAAATTGTTTTTCTTGGTTATCTTTAATCGTACACAAAGTGTAATTTGATTTTATAAATCGTAGAACATGCTAGTTGTATGGGTGAGGTGCTGATAATTATACGAGGCGTCTCGCAGCTGTTATTACAGGCTTCTTCTAGGGGTTAAAGATGAGACTTAGTAAGTATTATTGTGGTAAGAGACCCTTGCCCAAAAATGTATCATTTGGATGTAAAGCAAGTTTCCAGATTGGATCACTTCCATATCTCCCACTTCATGATATGCACATAGCAGAGGCAACCATCTCTGACGTGTGTGCTCTACAGTAGCTGCTCCATTGGGCGACTTTGCTGTCTGTTGCACGAAGTGTATGTAAAAGTTTTTTTACATGTGGTCCTTGGTGAATAATTTGTGCTGCCGCCAAAACTCGTGCAAGAAGATCTTCCAACTGTACAGGAATCTCATATGCAAGACTCTCCATATGACCCAACAAGATAAATTCGAGAAGAGTTAAATCTGACGACCATGGTGGCCAAGGAGTTGGTCCACCTCGACCTCTCCACCTTCTACGGGATTTGGCTGAGATATTCAGATGCCACATGTAAAATGTTTGAGTGCATTATCATGTTGGAACCACATCTGCTGACAGATTGAGGGTGGAAAACCTTCCAGTAACTCCACCAGTACCTCTTGCAGGAGTGTTGAGTATAAGGGACCTGTCACACAGTGTGGAAGATCGTGGATTGATAAGACGATCTTCAGTGATACCATCCCGTACATTGAAACCAAACTGTTTCTGAAATCAATATGAAATTGTGGCATGAGGATTTTTTACATCCGAAATGTGGCTATTAAGACAACTGAAAAAAGCTTCCCTGATAAAGTGAGCTTAAGGCATAAAAATAGCATGCCTTGGAAATTCAGTTGTGCATATACAGTGATGTAGAAACTACGTAAAAAAATGGACACTTAGCAGAAAACATTCTGTTGGTGATAAGTGTGGAGTTGCTAGTCACACAGAACATGCCAGATGCTTGTTGAGTGATGCAAGTACCCAGCATGGGCAATGTTTCGAGTCCTTGGCCAGACTCTCTTCTGCCTGATGGGGGATGTCCTTCTCAAATTTGAGAGTGCAGCATGTCTTTGGAAACAGGTTCCTTATTCAGACTTTATATATAAAGTCCCCTCTACAGCTTCTAGAAGTCCATAATATGAATTGTGAAACACCATGTATAATTTCTTTGTGATTTATGATATCATTGTGGTAAACATTGCTTTTCTTATGACTCTGATCACTCAGGCAATATTCCTTGGTCTGTCTGAATAAAGTGATATTAATTCCTTGAAAATGTATGCTGCAATTGATTCTCATGTCCAACTGTTTTAAATCTTGCATGACATAGTTTTATGTTACATATGCTGAACATTTTTGTTAATTTATTCTGTATCTTCTGTTTTCATTACTGTAACATGTCTCACATTTGTGCAAATATCTGTATTTGCACATTTAGAAGTAAGTTTCATCTTGCAAAACATTTCCAGACCATTTTCCCTATCCCACAGTTCTCTCAGTAAAACTTGTACCCACACTACATTTTACTGCATCCCCATAACCAGACATGCCAAACTAGTCTTTGTCACTTATCAGCTTCCATCAGTTTGTCTATTGGTCATAAAAGTAATGAAAACGAACAGATGGCTATGAAACTGAGTGAATGGGCTTGAATTTGGTTTTGTGTGTCACTCAGGTATGGTTCTAGAAGGGAATTACGTATTAGTGCTACCCAATAATTATTGTATCCAGCAGTCCATTTAATAAAAATTCTATAAAGATCCACCAAAACTCTTAAAAAGTCTTTGTTATCAGTAGGAGCTTTTATATCAATCTCTACAAGTCATGTTAGCACAGTCTCTGCTATTGCAGTGTGGAAGTTGGAGTGGCAGGTGCGGAGGGATGAATTGGAGCTGTGGCATTATTAACAAAGAGCTATAAGAGGTGTATATACATATCGGAAATGACGTGTAAACTGTAGCTCTGCCCAAGACAGTGCTGCCATTTAATGTTGTGCAGGCGTAATGTCAATTAGAACAGCTGTTTCTTTAATTCTATTCACTCTTTCTTCTATTTAAATCTCCTTAGAGGTTTTAGATGGTGAAATTTCAAGTTTGACTAAGAAATTTAATACTGCATCTCTTATTGTTAAATATAACATTTGACATGAATTTACGAGAGCATGCTGAAAAGAAATGCCTCCGAATTATTTATATGAAAACTCTTAAAACTTTTTAAATAAAACAATGTTACTAAAATTCAACATCTTTATTCTTCATGTCTGTGTATATGCAGTCCTGTACTGCTAGAGGGCTCCAAATTGTAGCGTGTAACACGGTGGCATTTAACGTAACTATGTCCATGTGTGAGAAACAGCTTACTGTAATCGAGTTTCGAATTTGAAGAGTTTGTCTACACATGGTACACCATCTCCTTCAGCAGAACAATGCCTGACCCCACACAAGCACTGTGACATTACAATACAATTTTTATCTGTTTCTGAAACATAAAAAGAACCCTTATCATTTTGATAGTGAAGAAGTGATGCAAACAGAGATGAGATGTTCCCGTCAACAAAGTCAAACATTGTGCAGTAATGGTGCCAACAAGCTGTCTCTCAATGGGAGAAATGTCTTCTTTGCCAGGGTGAGTGTCTTGAGAAATAAATGTAGAGATGTGAAGAATAAGGATGTTTGTAATACTTACAAATCTTTAAGAGTTTTCAAGTAAAAAGTTCAGAGGCAGTACTTTTCAGCGGGCTCTCAAAGTTTTGTAATTGTTATATTGTCTTGAGAAAAACTGGAAGTTTTCGCTTCATTAGTATATTAAACAACTTATATTTTAAGTGATGCAATGATAAACAGAACAGAATAGAATAGAAAAGAAGTTAATTATCTCGTAACATACAATTTCAAGCCATTGACTTAATGTGCAGGAGACTCATCAAAACACTAAAACTGGTTTACAGTTTTCCTCATAATATCAGTTATATAATTTATGGTGCTGAATAATTAATTAATTAAGCAATTAATAATTTTTTTCAAAAGTAACAAACTTTTACAACTTAACAGTCCTAAGTACTTGCTTTCTCCTGCTCAAATTTTCAGGTTGTCATTTATGAATTCTGCTACTGAATAGTAACATTTTTGCACTAGTTTCTCGTATAAGGTTTTTTTTTTTTTTTCCAGTGTTTCTAATGCTGAGTAGTTCTCGTCCTTTCACTTTGTTATAAATTTTCATACCCACAATATGTGGAATTCGGGCATCAAGTTTTAAACAGTGGGTGGGCAGCATACAATTGTTTTGCTTTCTGATGTTGTAATCCTGTTGAAAATGATTTGCTACAAATAAATTAGGATTACTATGAATAAAGATAATCAGGTCATAGATATATACTGAGGAAACACTTAATATACTTAGATTTTATAGGACTGGACAACATGATTTTCTTTGCCCTACATTGTCGATATTTCCAATGATGGTTTTCTGAAGTTTTAATATTCGACACATAGGTGTGACTTACCCCAAAATACAATTCCATGCCTTATTACTGACTCGAAATAGGAGTGATTTAGTGCTTTTCTTAAGTCCATACTTGCAGCATTGCACAATATCCTCTTTGCAAATGCTAGGCTATTTAATTTATTTGCAAGGTATTTGTGTATATGTGAATCCCATGATAGATCTTTATCCAATTGCATTCCTGGAAATCCTGGTTTCTGTGACAGACCTGAATATCTTTTAATTTTGCTTGTTTTGTTTTAAAGTGCATTAAATGAGTGTTTTCCATGTTTAATTTTAACCCATTTAAGTCAAACCAGGTATCTAATTTTTCTAAAATATTTAATACAGTTTGGGGGATTTGGTCAGTACTGTTATTTTAATGATTACAGATATGTCATCTTCAAATAAAACTGAGTGACACTTACTGTTAAGCGGCAGATTGTTTATGTAAAGCAGAAACAGAATGAGACCTAAGACAGAAGCCGGCCGGAGTGGCCGAGCGGCTCTAGGCACAGGTTCGAATCCTGCCTAGGGCATTGACGTGTGTGATGTCCTTAGGTTAGTTAGGTTTGAGAGTTCTAAGTTCTAGGGGACTGATGACCTCAGCAGTTAAGTCCCATAGTGCTCAGAGCCATTTGAACCTAAGACAGAACCTTGGTGTACTCAATGTGAAATAGTTTTCCATTCTGAAGTATAAGTTCCTCTCTCTTACGATATAACCACTCTTTGTCTTCGGTTGGTTATATAGGATTAAACTATTCTAATGCATTGCCCCTAGTTCCATACTTTCCCAGTTTACAGAGTAGCATGGAGTGATTCACACCATCAAAAGCCTTTGATAGGTCACAAAAAATTCCTGTGGCATGCAGTGAGTTGTCCAGGGACCAGCAAATTTTATCAACAAAATGATTTATAACAGATACTGTGGTTTTGGCTTTTTGAAATCCATACTGGTTTTTGTGAGGTTATTTTAAATTTTTCTATAAAATTTTGAATTTATGTGGTGACTACCTTTTTAAATATTTTTGACAGTGATGGAAGAAGAGAGACTGGGCGATAGTTTGCCGTATGTTCTTTTGTGCCTTTTTTGAATAGTGGATTAACTGTTGTGTACTTCAGTGTGTTTGGAAAATAACCTTCTTGAGACTTTTGTTGGTAACCCATCCCATCGTTTACTGGAGTAAAATCAGTGAAATTTGCACTGAAACCTGATATTTGAATCAGATCGATGAATTTTGTTGATTTGTTGGCTTCACTGGCTAGATCTGCAGTATGTGATCAAAAGTATGTGGACACCTGGCTGAAAATGACTTAAAAGCTCATGGCACCCTCTGGAATTCAGTATAGTGTTAGCCCACCCTTAGCCTTGCTTCCACTCTCGCAGGCATATGTTCAATAAGGTGCTGGAAGGTTTCCTGGGGAATGGCAGCCCATTCCTCATGGAGTGCTGCATTGAGGAGAAGTATTGATGTCGGCTGGTGAGGTCTGGCATGAAGTCAATGTTTAAAAACATCCCAAAGGTGCTCTATAGGATTCAGGTCAGGAGTCCATGCAGGCCAGCCCATTACAGAGATGTTACTGTCATGTAACGACTCTGCCACAGGCCGTGCATCATGAAAAGGTGCTGGATCATGTTGAAAAGTGCAATCGCCATCCCTGAATTGCTCTTCAACTGTGGAAAGCAAGAAGGTGCTTAAAACATCAATGTAGGCATGTGCTGTAATAGTGCCATGCGAGACAACAAGGGGTGCAAGCCCCCTCCATGAAAATCACGACCAACCATAACTCCACTGCCTCCAAATTTTTCTTCTGGCACTACACGTGCTTTCGGATGACATTCACTGGGCATTCACCATACCCACACCCTGGCATCAGATCGCCACAGTGTGTACTGTGATTCGTCACTCCACACAATGTTTTTCCACTGTTCAATCGTCCAATGTTTACACTCCTTACACCAAGCGATGCATCATTTGGCATTTACTGGCATGATGTGTGGCTTATGAGCAGCCGCTCGACCATGAAATCCAAGTTTTCTCACCTCCCGCCTAACTTTCGTAGTACTTGCATTGGATCCTGATGCAGTTTGGAATTCCTGTGTGATGGTCTGGATAGATGTCTGCCTATTAAACATTACGACCCTCTTCAACTGTCGGCAGTCTCTGTCAAGTCAACAGACAAGGTCATCCTGTACAGCTTTTGTGCTGTACGTGTCCCTCAATATTTCCACTTCACTATCACATTGGAAACAGTGGATCTAGGGATGATTAGGAGTGTAGAAATCTCGCGTACAGATGTATGACTCAAGTGACACCCAATCACCTGACTACGTTCAAAGTCCGTGGGTTCCGAGGAGTGCCCCATTCTGCTCTCTCATGATCAGGTTGCTGATATGGAGTACCTGGCAGTAGCTTGCAGCACTGTGCACCCAATATGAAAAACATATGTTTTTGGAGGTGTCCGGATAGTTTTGATCACATAGCGTATGGTGAAAGCAGCAGTTTTATATATATAAAACAAAGATGATGAGACTTACCAAACAAAAGCACTGGCAGGTCGATAGACACACAAACATACACACAAAATTCAAGCTTTTGCAACAAACGGTTGCTTCATCAGGAAGCTTGCTTCCCTCCTTCCTGACGAAGCAACCGTTTGTTGCAAAAGCTTGAATTTTGTGTGTATGTTTGTGTGTCTATCGACCTGCCAGCGCTTTTGTTTGGTAAGTCTCATCATCTTTGTTTTTAGATATATATATATATATATTTAAAAAGAAAGATGATGAGACTTACCAAACAAAAGCGCTGGCAGGTCGATAGACACACAGACAAACACAAACATACACACAAAATCTAGCTTTCGCAACCAATGGTTGCCTCGTCAGGAAAGAGGGAAGGAGAGGGAAAGACAAAAGGATTTGGGTTTTAAGGGAGAGGGTAAGGAGTCATTCCAATCCCGGGAGCGGAAAGACTTACCTTAGGGGGAAAAAAGGAGGGAAAAAGGACAGGTATACACTCGCACACACACACATATCTATCCTCATATACACAGACACAAGCAGACATTTTTGTCTGCTTGTGTCTGTATATGTGTGGATGGATATGTGTGTGTGTGCGAGTGTATACCCGTCCTTTTTTCCCCCTAAGGTAAGTCTTTCCGCTCCCGGGACTGGAATGACTCCTTACCCTCTCCCTTAAAACCCACATCCTTTCGTCTTTCCCTCTCCTTCCCTCTTTCCTGATGAGGCAACAATTTGTTGCGAAAGCTTGAATTTTGTGTGTATGTTTGTGTTCGTTTGTGTGTCTGTCGACCTGCCAGCACTTTCATTTGGTAAGTCACATCATCTTTGTTTTTAGGTATATATATATATATATATATATATATATATATATATATATATATATATATATATATATATATATATATATATATGATGAGACTTACCAAACAAAAGCGCTGGCAGGTCGATAGACACACAAACATACACACATACACTCCCTTCTCCTTCCCTCTTTCCTGACGAGGCAACCGTTGGTTGCGAAAGCTAGATTTTTGTGTGTATGTTTGTGTTTGTTTGTGTGTCTATCGACCTGCCAGCGCTTTTGTTTGGTAAGTCTCATCATCTTTTTTTTTAAATATATTTTTCCCACGTGGAATGTTTCCCTCTATTATATTCATATCATTAATTTGAACCCAACATTCACGTTTGTTATTGTTATTGTCACTGTTACATTTCGTCGTCTTTTCTGTCATCTTATTTCCTCCTTCTGTTTTTGCCAGCAGTTTTACTTTCTATTCACCTTCTCCTTTTTTACCGTAATCCAGTATACAATTTTATCCCGCCGATATATACTCAATTATACGTAAGAATACGTAACCCACTTCCAAACCATAACCAAAAATTTTTTTTCCGCTTTCAACACTACCGCTGCTATAAAATCCGCCGTTTCCAGTTCACAAACAGTTCCTTTCAGCTATTAAACAACCTTTTCGGCCAGTTTTAATATCTTTTGCTTTATTTCCATTTCCGTTTTTCTCACATCATCGATCATTTTTAGCCGCTTCCCACAGGTTTTAACGTCATTATTTCTTCATCAGACAATTGTTAGCTTCATTTCCATAATCTGCCACCACCAAACCACCCTTTTAATACATCCTCACGTAGTTTTTTCGAAATTTTCCCGCATTTCTCCACCCTTTAACGTGTTTTGGCGGCAACACAACCACCTAACCTTTATGCACATCATTATCTACCTACACAAGTTCACCATAGGATCAACATAGCCCAGCTCTAACCAACCCTTTTTCGCCTTTTTTCACACCAGATCTCCATTTGATTTCTAGTTTCACCTTTATCTCTCCCCATATATTTTTATATTTATTTTCATTTTCATTTCAGCCTCGTGTTCCACTTTCCACCTTCTAGTACCATGTCACCCTCACAACACCACCACAACGACCCCATTAAGTTTTATTTACATTCCCTCCGCAAACATGCCTTCACCCTAGCCAGATTACACTCCCATATTTTATTTTCTCAGGCTTGTCTGACATTTGGCATCACCCCCAAAGGCCTCACACTTAAAGTTCCCATCTCTGGCTGCAACCCTTCTTTCCATCAGTCCCTATACCAGTTCCAAACCGAACAATCCATTGCCCTCACCCACCTAATCCTTCACCTACACATCCACTCAGCCAATCAACACACCCATCAACTCCTGTCCCTAATAAAAGTCCTCAATCTTTCCTCTCCCACATCCACACCGGTTGTTCAGAGCATCCTCCTACAGGCCAACCGCAAATTAGAACAGCATGCCACCCCCACCTTAAAAAACTATCCAATCTCCTGGTTTCCCACCTCCGGAAAGGCAACACACTCACCCTTCACAACCATTCCAGCAAACCTCAACCTCCTCTCATTGCACACAAACCCAGTCTCTCCCATCTACTCAATCTCCCACTTCCAGCTCCACTCCCTCCAAAACCTCAAAATTCCAATCAACACAATCTGGAACCACAACACCCCAATTCAGTAGTTAACCTCTCCTCCAAACCTCTCTCCCAATCCGAAACCTCTGTCCTATCCAAAGGCCTCACCTTCAGCCCCACTCCCAGATTTAACCAAACAGCCCTTGTGAAAGATTTACTGTCCTACACCCGTACTCTCTGCTGGAAATATCACTTTGCCACGAAGAAAAATGATCCTAATCCTACTCCTAATGATCCAACTCCCCAAGATACTAAGTCCCTTCTCCTTCCCTCTTTCCTGACGAGGCAACCGTTGGTTGCGAAAGCAGACTTTTGTGTGTATGTTTGTGTTTGTTTGTGTGTCTATCGACCTGCCAGCGCTTTTGTTTGGTAAGTCTCATCATCTTTTTTTTTAAATATATTTTTCCCACGTGGAATGTTTCCCTCTATTATATATATATATATAATAGAGGGAAACATTCCACGTGGGAAAAATATATTTAAAAAGAAAGATGATGAGACTTACCCAACAAAAGCGCTGGCAGGTTGATAGACACACAAATAAACACAAACATACACACAAAACTCTAGCTTTCGCAACCAACGGTTGCCTCGTCAGGAAAGAGGGAAGGAGAAGGAAAGACAAAAGGATTGGGTTTTAAGGGAGAGGGTAAGGAGTCATTCCAATCCCGGGAGCGGAAAGACTTACCTTAGGGGGAAAAAAGGACAGGTTTACACTCGCACACACACACATATCCATCCACACATACACAGACAAAAGCAGACATTTGTAAAGGCAAAGAGTTTGGGCAGAGATGTCAGTCGGGACGGAAGTACAGAGGCAAAGATGATGTTGAAACACAGGTGAGGTATGAGCGGCGGCGGATTGAAATTAGCGGAGATTGAGGCCTGGCGGATAGCGAGAAGAGAGGATATGCTGAAGGGCAAGTTCCCATCTCCGGAGTTCTGACAGGTTGGTGTTAGTGGGAAGTATCCAGATAACCCGGACGGTGTAACACTGTGCCAAGATGTGCTGGCCGTGCACCAAGGCATGTTTAGCCACAGGGTGATCCTCATTACCAACAAACACTGTCTGCCTGTGTCCATTCATGCGAATGGACAGTTCGTTGCTGGTCATTCCCACATAGAACGCTTCACAGTGTAGGCAGGTCAGTTGGTAAATCACGTGGGTGCTTTCACACGTGGCTCTGCCTTTGATCGTGTACACCTTCCGGGTTACAGGACTGGAATAGGTGGTGGTGGGAGGGTGCATGGGACAGGTTTTACACCGGGGGCGGTTACAGGGGTAGGAGCCAGAGGGTAGGGAAGGTGGTTTGGGGATTTCATAGGGATGAACTAAGAGGTTACGAAGGTTAGGTGGACGGCGGAAAGACACTCTTGGTGGAGTGGGGAGGATTTCATGAATGACTTCCTCAAATCCTGTCCTGAAATGAGATCCATCCTTCAGACTTACGTTAGGGGGAAAAAAGGACGGGTATACACTCACACACACACACATATCCACCCACACATATACAGACACGAGCAGACATATTTAAAGACAAAGAGGCAACAGTTTGTTGCGAAAGCTTGAATTCTGTGTGTATGTTTGTGTTCGTTTGTGTGTCTGTCGACCTGCCAGCACTTTCATTTGGTAAGTCACATCATCTTTGTTTTTAGGTATATTTTTCCTACGTGGAATGTTTCCTTCTATTATAACCATATATATATAATTTTTTTTAATAGACACTGGAATTTTCAGCAAAAAAGTTTTGTTATTTGTGCACCTGGAATCCTATACACAGATAAAATTACAATATTTTGCTCCAGCATTATGCAGCAGCTTTGAAATATATATATTTTTCATTAAGGGAATCAAAATCAAATCTTGCTCTGTATTCCGTTGATCTTTCTACAAGTATTACTCCTACAAAAACTACTGGCAACATAAAAGTTTTCAAGGTTATTTAAGATTTTGATACGACCCTTTGTAAGCCATTGTTCATTCAAGCATACAACCTTGATATTTGGTATTTCTGACAAAATGATTTGCAAGTCGTTAAGTTTTGTTTCTCTGACATTTGTATAGTTTGAAGTTAACCCATTTTTGTTCAAATACATTAAGAATGTATTGTTACTTTTTTGAATATTCCTAATGGCATTTGTTTTGAAATGCTGTTTGTGTATTTTCGTTTGAACTTCATTATCAATTTTTACTACCCTATCTCTGCATACTAATTTCCCTTACTAAGTATGATCTTACAAATATCACTATACACATCGCTCTATTCCTATCCAAATGAACTCCACCATTGTGAAGTCCTGTACGTAGTTACTGAGCGATACTCTTGTCATAACTCAAAGAAATGTAGCATCTGCTGGACCACAGAGCCCAGTTGGATCATCCCAGTAGTGATGAGAACAACTGAATGAAAACAATTGATTCAGCTGGTTGTTGGAAAACAGCTGACTCATCCAGTTGTAATTTTATGTATTGGTTGGACTATTCACTCACTCTTTTGAGTGAAACCAGTCTGTGGGAGCAACTGAATGAAAACGATCAATTCAGTTGGTTGAAGTTTTGCCTATTGGGTGGATTATTACGCATTCATTTCTTTAGAGTGAAGTAAGTCTGTGGGAGCAGAAACATTACATTGTTTTGTCATTGTTAATTAAATTTTGTTGACTGCACTTTGTCCTCTCATGTTATCACTGTTGTTGTTCTGATATTTGCTTTTTATTGAGTTTTTATTAAGTAGCTTTCAGTTCAGTTTTTAGTCCGTGTTTGTGAATAGGTAGTTACTTAATACTGAACTTTGTGTCTGGATCAAAATGTCTAAACATTCAGTGTTGAGGGAATGGAAGCAGTTACATGATTGGATAAAAAGTGACCCTCAAGATAAATTCAATGCAATATACAGTATGTGCAGGTATAATTTATGTTCTGAAACAGTGCTAATGAAAGAAGTTCAAAGAAGATTAACAGACAATGGTAAGTATTTCTTCAACAACAACAACAACAACAACAACAAAACAAGTGACAATATATGTGTAATAGGCAAATGATTAACCCCAACCAGTTAACCCCCCAAGCAATTCAAGAAATTTGTCTTATTTGGTTTCTGTTCATGTCACTTCAGTGTTTACTGGAAGAGAATTATCGGTGACAGTGAAAACTACCCAGAAGAGAGAGAGAGATTGACATTGCCTGTCTCTAAAAAAGTTAGCAATGCTAGTCATGGTTCACATATAACCGAAAGGCTGAAACAGTTTGTATGAGGGTGGAATGAAAAGTAATGCCTCCTCCTTCGATAATTGGGTTTGGATGGGGATATTTTAATAAATCAAATGCAGAAATAATCCTTAGAAGGTGATCTTTAATTACCAGTATTCACTTTCTGACATAATCACCAGCCAAGTGGATACATTTGTGCCAATGATGAACAAGTAGCCATCACAGAAGAAGTTGACAATCTGTTTCTGCAACCACAGTCTCACAGTTCTCTCAGCGTCTTCATCAGAAGCATAATGATGTCCCCGCAGATTGTCTTTCATTATTGGGAATAGATGGAAGTCAGACGATGCTAAATCTGTACTGTGTGGAGGATGCCATATGGTGGTGAGATTCAGTCTCTGAAGTTCTGCTGTGGTGGCGCATGAAGTGTGTGGTGTGGCGTTGTCATGCTGCAGGAAAACATTTCCCTTTTCCTTTCGGACCCTTGTTAGCCGTCGTTTCAGTGTTCGCAGCATTGTGATGTGACACTCTGAATTCATTGTTGTTCCATGGTCAAGGAAATCAACATGAATAACACCAGCTGCATCCCAGAGCACTGTGGCCATGATTTTTTCAGCTAAGGGCTGCATCTTGAATTTCTTTTTCTGGGTGAGTCTTTGTGTCAATATTCCATGGACTGACATTTCGTCTCTGGGTCGTAATGGTGTACCCACGTTCCGTTTCCTGTCACAGTTGAATGGAGAAAGGCATCACCTTCATTCTCGTAATGCAAGAGGAGTTCTTGGCAGATTTAAAGTTGGTTCACTTTCATTTCAGGGGTCTGCATCTGGGGTACCCATCGTGCACAGATCGTCTGATAGCCAAGCAAAGCAATAATGTGACCCATACTTTCTTGTAAAATGCCAATTGTGCTTGCAGTTTCTCTCCGAGTGATATGACGATCGCCCTGAATCAATCTGTCAACATTTTGCTTGTGAAACTCTGTGGTTGCTGTCACAAACCATCCAACTCTTTGTTTGTGACGAAGGTCAGATATTCCTGCGTCAACATCTTTAAACTTACTCACCTAACAATGCACAGTACTCACATCAACACAATCACCATAAACTGCTTTCATTCTCTGATGAATCTCCTTTGGGGTGACACCTTCTGTTGTCAAGAATTCAATGACTGCATGTTGTTTAAATCGCATTGACTGGCCGTATGCGCAGGGTTCCATACTTTACACTGTAACAACACAACCGTTCAATGGGAAGGCTTCCCGCCAACTGGAGCTGTAGAGAAGACGCTACGGAACAGGCCAGTACCTGCCTCATACCAATGCTGCCAACTGCTGAAGAGTTACGAAGGTGGAGGCACTACTTTTCAGTCAACCCTCATAAGTGAAATCATTCAGACCCAGAAACAGAGTGAAAACATTCGTATAACCACCACAGACTGTGTCAGTCAATTGTCTTGCATTAAGTGAAACAAATCAAACCAAGAGAGTGAGTGAAAATCATTCATGTAACAGACATGGCTACAGAGTCTAGTTTCATTTGACTGAAAAAAATGAAGAAATGAAAAAAAACAATTGACTGGCCAAGTCAGTTATCCCATGACTACATCCTGGGCAGCAAGAGTTTTGCCAAACTCTGTAAATGGATACTTGCTGTCCCATACATCCTCTCAATTTACAACCTCCCCAGATTTAAAATAATACAACACTACCTTTTTCCGTTAATGTCTGTTAGAAATTTTAAAATGTGAAATTCCACGTAGATTGGTACGTGGAATGCCATTCAGATTAACTGCAGAAAACATTGACAATATTTTATTTGTAATATTGCAGAGCACACATATTGTATACTGATAATATCGAAAATTAGGGAAGTCAACTGTTGTGTAACACTTCAAAGATATCGCTCAGTTCAAAGAATACTAAGTTTGACACAATAAGTTGTCACTCAGACCCAAAGTTCCGACAAATAATTTATTTCTTCATATTCCTCCCCTTCATTTTCCCTTTTTTATTGTATATATTAAACTATACTAATTATATTCTCTCCATTTGTCATTTTTCTTCTGTATCCATCCTCACTTCCCATTCTCATTACATTCTGTGGTATCTGAAATTTAGGTGGCTTCCTTTCTCCTTGAGATAAATATCTCTCCCCCCCCCCCCCTCTCCCCCCTTTTCCGTTCAGACAAATATCTCCCCATTCCACTCCACACTTTTCAAATATATGTCTTACTAACTGTACTGGGACCTGTCCCCAGTGAATGTAAGCAAGAATGTGTTTAATTTTGTGTAGCTTAGAAAATATAGCTCTAAATTAAATCAGTTGATTGTGTGGCAGTTGCAGACAGGTGCACACTTTAATCAGTTTGGCCATTAAAAGTCTCACATCTTTGAAAGTTTTAAGTTGATTACACTCAGCAAGTAAAAATGATGCCTACATAGCAATTCTCTTACTATTTTCTTGCATAATAATTATTGTGTCATCTGTAATGGAGCAGTGCAGATTTATAGGAAGATACTCTCGTACCATATAAAAATTTGGTCCCTGAATTGGAAACTTGCCCACATGCATCACATGCAAGAGAACTACATACCATAAAAGTGTGTTATGTTTTTCAGGAGGCAGGACCTATTTTACATCTTGAAAAGTGCCCCAACCCACAGTGTGCGGTATCTCCACTCTCCTATCTTGCAAACATACAAAACCGCTTAGCAGTTGCTATTCGTCACTACATACATCTTTATTATTTGGTAAGTGTATTACTAGTCATATTATTAAAATTAGTGTAAGCACAGCACAGTAAGTACGTGCTTAAAAGCACACTGATTTTAATTGCACTATATTTAATGTACTCATAATATCTTTTCACAAGGTAAAGTTAATGTATATTGCTCTGTGGCATTGAGATTGTTTCGGATGATAGTGGTCAGGTAAAGAAAATTATAAATGTGCTTCGAATTAGGCTCTATAATGGGATGGTGGTGCAAACCCCAATTATTTGCCAGGATACATGTCTCTTAACCGAGGGGAACAGGTCAATGGGTTGCATAACATCGACAACGTGGCTGTCGAGGAGTAGAGTTCAAATGGAAAAATACATTCTTTATTTAGGAAGATACTTGCACAGTGGTTGAAGGAGGTAACTCAAAAGTGTGCATTGACTGCAGGCAGCAGAGTCAACCTCAGCAAATCACAATGTTGCATGTTTGGCTGTGAGTACATGTGGTCACCGTCCAGGCATGCGGTCTTGACAAAGTAGCAGCATCAGTGGCTTTGTCGACATGAGACTGCTGTTAGGTATTTCCGTGCGCCAGTCAGCAGGTGGCTGTGGTAGTGGGGTCAGGTGGATGGCATGCTGGAGTGCAGGCCCCAACCCAAACCCTTGGAGATGCCAAGAGACTGGTTGAAGTCACTCCAGAGATGGCTTCCTAGTGTTGGCTCTGGCTAGAGCCCCAAAATCATCAGGTCTAGCAGTTTAATTTACAGAAGCCAGTATGTTGTCTTCGACAGCAAGCATTCGTCAGAAACAAGTGTATTGTCAGGAGGGCCCCAGAGCAATGTGATAGGACAACTATTATTCTCTTATACATAAATAATCTATCAGACAGAGTGGGCAGCAATCTGTGGTTGTTTGTTGATGATGCTGTGATGTACGGTAAGGTATCGAAGGTGAGTGACTGTAGAAGGATACAAGATCAAGATGATGTAGACAAAATTTCTAGATGGTATGATTAATGGCACCTAGCTCTAAATATAGAAAAGTGTCAAGTTAATGCAGATGAGTAGCAAGAGGGGAAAAAAAGAAAAAAAAAAAACAGCAGCCAAACTGTGATGTTTGATGTTAGGTTACAGCATTCGTAGTGACCTGCTTGACACAGTCACTTTGTATAAATATCTGATCATAACATTGCACAGTGATGTGAAATGGAACAAGTATGTGAGGATTACGGTAGGGAAGATGAATGGTCAACTTTGGTTTATTGAGAGAACTATAGGAAAGTGTGGTTCATCTGTAAAGGAGACTGCTAGGGTGGTCGTTTCTTGTGTACTGCTTGATTGTTTGGGATCTGTACCAGTTCAGTTTGAAGGAAGACATTGAACAAATTCAGAGAGTAGCTGCTATATTTGTTACTGATAGGTTGAACAACACGCAAGTCTTACAGAGATGCTTCAGGAACTGAAATGGGTATCCCAGGAGGGAATATGACGTTCTTTTTGAGGAACATTATTGAGAAAAATTTAAGAGACCCAGTATTTGAAGCTGACTGCAGCTTGTAGACTAGCAGCTAGTGGATGAAGCTGCTAGATATAGACAAAGCCAGTTTGTCCACATGGGACCATTGGTCGGTGTGGAGTATGTCTGTGTCAGTAGTAGTCAGAAGACAGTATGCTGCTAAACTTGAATTTGAGTAATCAAAATATCCACGGGTGTACTGCCTGTGTACAGTGTCCAACGAGCACAATATTTCGGCGATCATACATGTCGCCATCATCAGGTGAACTGATGGACTGAGCTCCTGTGAACGTGCCGGTACGGAGATCCGTACGCTATGGCTGCTCAGGGGGTACTGGTTTCGGTTGCGGCGGCGGCCAATTTAAATACCCTCCACCCGCGGCGCACTCCCTCCGCCGTCCGCGCCCCACGCCATGGTCGCGCGGTGGAACAGATTGCGACGGTGTCCGCCGCTCGTGGTCTCGCGGTAGCAACATTATTGAGAAAAATTTAAGAGACCCAGTATTTGAAGCTGACTGCAGCTTGTAGACTAGCAGCTAGTGGATGAAGCTGCTAGATATAGACAAAGCCAGTTTGTCCACATGGGACCATTGGTCGGTGTGGAGTATGTCTGTGTCAGTAGTAGTCAGAAGACAGTATGCTGCTAAACTTGAATTTGAGTAATCAAAATATCCACGGGTGTACTGCCTGTGTACAGTGTCCAACGAGCACAATATTTCGGCGATCATACATGTCGCCATCATCAGGTGAACTGATGGACTGAGCTCCTGTGAACGTGCCGGTACGGAGATCCGTACGCTATGGCTGCTCAGGGGGTACTGGTTTCGGTTGCGGCGGCGGCCAATTTAAATACCCTCCACCCGCGGCGCACTCCCTCCGCCGTCCGCGCCCCACGCCATGGTCGCGCGGTGGAACAGATTGCGACGGTGTCCGCCGCTCGTGGTCTCGCGGTAGCGTTCTCGCTTCCCGAGCACGGGGTCCCGGGTTCGATTCCCGGCGGGGTCAGGGATTTTCACCTGCCTCGAGATGACTGGGTGTTTGTGTTGTCCTCATCATTTCATCATCATCCAGGAAAGTGGCGAAATTGGACTGAGCAAAAGATTGGGTAATTGTACGAGCGCTGATAACCACGCAGTTGAGCGCCCCACAAACCAAACATCATCACCCTCAGATTGCGACGGTGTCTGATGTGACATCGGTGTGATGGCTCTGTCCGCCGTGGTTGTCACAACTATACGTTTGCTCAATTTACTCTTGATTAACCCAATTGCTGGTTCCCAAGCCTTGCTATGATTATAGTGACGGTTTATGAGGTCGTCATTGGTGCGAATTTTGATGGCCTCTCTAACAACGCTGTCCCAGTATCTCGATGTCTGTACCAGAATCCTCGTGTGTTCATAGTCCATAGCTTGATTTTCTGACAAACAATGTTCAGTGACCGCCGACTTGCTTGGATACATCAGTCGAGTGTGCCTCTGGTGTTCACGGCATCGATCCTCGATGGTACGCATCGTCTGACCAATATACGACTTGCTTCATTGACACGGAATCTGGTACACGCCGGCCTTCCTCAAACTGAGGTCATCTTTGGCACTCCCCACCAGTGCACAAGTTTTATACGGAGGACAAAACACAGTTCCGACCCGGTGTTTCTTCAAAATGCAGCTGATTTTCCCCGAGAGTGCGCCTGTATATGGAATAAACGCAGTGCCTACCTCCTCCCTCGTGATTTCATCCATCTCCACAGGTTGTGCTGTAGTGGTTGGGCAGAGAGCACGTTGAATCTGCCATTCTGAGTACCCATTTGTTCGAAATACAGTTCTCAGATGTTCCAATTCCTTGGGTAGACTCTCTGCGTCAGAGATAGTGCGCGCCCTATGTACTAGAGTTTAAAGTACCCCATTCCTCTGTGAAGGGTGGTGGCAGCTGTGTGCATGCAAATACAGATCAGTGTGCGTTGTCTTCCGATACATCCCATGACCTAGGGTGCCGTCAGCCCTTCTCTTGACCAAGACGTCGAGGAAAGGTAATTTACCCTCCGTTTCAGTCTCCATAGTGAATTTGATGTTGGGGTGTATGGAGTTTAGATGTGTAAGGAAGTCAAGGAGTTTATCCATACCATGTGGCCAGATGACGAACGTGTCGTCCACGTAACGGAAAAAGCAAGTAGGTTTCCATTCGGATGATGACAGTACTGTACAGTGCCGAGCCTAGGGTGTCATTTGTGTACTGTCGGACACCTTTGGCCCCGTCAGTTTGCAAACAAAGCTTAATTCTGCATTGTACTGTTGGAAACTTTAAAATGAACAAGAGGTGATACCTAACCGAGTGTAAACATCCATCAGTTTCTTTAGTGTTCACCCTGAATTCACTCAAATCTACCCAAGTCCACTTTCACAAATCGAACATTTAAACTGACTCTCCAATCCAACTATTTTGCTGTCGTCAATCACTTGAATAGAAAGCAGTACAAAACACTTTTTCACTCACCACTTTACGATGCTGATGCTGGACATTGACCAGTGATGTCACTAGCTGTCACGGGCTCTCTTCTGACACCATTGGCTGCCTCCATTGCTGAGTGTGCAGCACAGCAGAATGCCATGCCAGGGGCCCAGGTTTGATTTCTGGCTGGGTTGGAGATTTTCTGTGCTTGGGAACTGGATGTTGTGTTGTTTTCATCATCATTGATATGCAAGTTACCGAAGTGGCATCAACTAAAAAAGACTTACATCAGGTGACTGGTTTACCCTATAGGAGGCACTAGCCACACACATTTCATTGTTGTTATGGGTGGCTGTGCCAAACCTGATTAATTGGCAGGATGGACATCCCTTCACTCAGGATGCAGGACAATGGACTGCATAACACAAACATCTGTGTCTGTGGAATCAGTGGAATTCAAATGTAAAAATGTATTTTTCATTTAGAAAGATGCTCGTACAGTGGTTGAAGGTGGCATCTCAGAGGTGTGCATTGACTCCACGCAGGAGTCTGCCTAAGCAAAGTACAAAACGATCGTGTTTGGGTGTGAGGGCACATGGTCACCACCCAGACAAGCGGCCTCTGCAAAGTAGCAGCATCAGCGGCCTTGAGGATGCAACACGAGAGTGGCAACAAGTGTTTCTTCAGCAGCAGGATGCTTGTCTGCCAGGCAGCCAGTGGTTCTGACAGTGGGTCAGTTGCAATGCTCGCTGGAATGCAGACCCCAAACCCAAAACCCCTTGGAGATGTACACAGACGTGAAGTGACCTTATAAGAGCATTCTAAGCAACAACAGGCTCCTAGATACACATAAAACAAGAAACACGTAATTTAGTATAACGTAAAAGAGAAGCTTCTCATTTCACAATGGCTGCAGCTGTTCAATCACGTGAACACCACAAAAATTTCTAGGTTGAAAAGAATCCGGACTATTGTCATCACAGCTTGACGGTCAGTGACAAGCGAGAATTACATGCCCAAAGTGGACTACAATCACTGCGAGTTTAAACAGTATAAATTTTATGTCCAAACGGGTCACAATTAAAACGGTGTCTGAAAATCACAATCATCAAAGTCTGTGAATCAGTGAATACAAAGTCCTGACACCTGTTCCCTGATAGGCCAAAGTTGGTGAGCGTTGCTAATAACAGATGGCTGACACCCCATAGAAGGCTTCGAAAGTGATGGTGTCCAGGATGGCGCGTCTGCTTCAACTGACTTCGCTGTGGCCATGTGGCGGGCTAAACAAAGTGTCTATGGACTAACATGACATTGCAGACGCAAGAAGTGCTGTGATCATCGCGCCACCTAGTGGCAATGTGGTAGCTGGCGGATGGGGAAGCAGGTGCCGCTAGCCACAGCGGCCTACCTTGTTATAATGGTGGACTACGTGTTCCGATACGGCAAGACCAGATGAAGTTACCTTGTACGTGTCACCTCATAGTGGCTGCAGCATAAGTACCAGAATCTAGCAGCAGCATGTAGACCAGCAGCTAACGGATAAAGTGAAGCCTGTTGAGCTACATGGGTCCATTGGCTCTCGTAAAGTATGTGTTGGTGTTGGCAGTAGTCAGAGGCAGGGTACTGCTAGCTACGAGTGGTGAATATTTATAGCCACTCTGGCCGGCTCTGTTTTTATCACCACCTTTAGTAATGTAGGGGAATAAGGTAGTGCAGCATCACGGCATGGCATGACATGACACAATTTAGCTTGTCACTACAGTGGATTGGTGCCTTGCACCATGCCGCTGAGAAATTTTCCAGCCCTAGTAAATATATTTCACAGACCAGCTTGTTTACACCCTTGTCACAGAAGTTGTGAAACCTGCTTGGAAGAGTGTTTCTACAGCAGCTTCAAGTAAAGTGCCTGACAAAAAAAGTTGAAGCCTCCAGAAGAAATGATCAGATGTCAATGGAACTTTGTACAAATACACACCATTGGCAGGTGTGTAAATTATTAGAGTTTTAATTCTTTGTGACAAATAGAATGGCCGCCAGTGTGCATTAGTATTGTTCATATATAGTATTGTTACCATTCTTGGTATATAAGTGGCACGAATTATCATCAAATGTTGAGTGATCACTGTGCAGGACACAGCGGTTCCTCACACTCATGTGATAATTTATCAGCACCAGACAGAGTGTGAAAGGACCCCTGTTATGGGTTGTCCATATGTCCAGATAGTCAAATTGAGAAATACCCGGAGTTGTGGGGCATTCAGATATGACAGTGGCCCAGTGTTCGACTGCATGGGAAGGTTAGGGCAGGCATACTCATCAGGGTTCCAGGAAACCGCATCTGACCACCACAAGGAGAATCCACATGGAGAAGCACATTGTAATCCCTTCAAATCTGCGCTTGCCATCTGACAACAAGCAATGGTCTCCCTGCAACATTCTGTGTCATGATGTAGCAGTGGTGAGAAACTAGCAGGAACTGGACTGGGGAATTTCCATCCATGTGTTGGTTGCTGTTAACACAATGCAAATGGCTGAATATGGAATGTTGCAGTGATCCGGAAGCATGGACTGCTGATGAATGGCATTGCATTGTGTGCAGTGATGAATTGTGGTTCTGCACTACCCTGGATCATCAGTGAGTATGATGGTGAACTGGGAAGAGGTCCCCCCTCCTAATGTTTTGGATAGGCACAGCAGTGTTACCTTGGCATCATGATGTAGGAAGCCATCAGGTATGACTTCAGATCATAGCTGTTCGCAGTTGAGGGACCTCTTGATGGCATAGTGACACATCTTGAGCATCCTGCGTCCTCATGTTACCTATAAAATGATGGAAATTCCTGGATGGAGCAGTATGAAAATACGGGAAGGTAACCACTCACCCACAGTGGATCTATTTGTGGATCACTGAAACACACAGCAGAAAATGGCATTCACACTAACTTCCAAGCACTGTCTCTTTTTGTAGTAATACCATACACATTCACATGCACAGACACCCAAATACACAATCCTGTGGCCAGTGCAAGACTAATTGGAAGCAATTGCCTGAGCTGAGGGTGTAGGCAAGGATACAAGGAGGGGTAGTGGAAAAGAGGCAGGTCTCTGGGCAGATGACTTCATGGCTGTGCAACAAGATGAAAAGAGTACAGAGGGCACAACAAAAAGAGATGTAAGGAGAGGGAGAGGGGGTGAATCTGAGAGCAGAAAAGATTGAGGGGAAGGGAAGGAAAAAGAGATAAAGAGGGAGAAAGGGAGGGGGAGAGAAGGGAGTGTGGTTGAGGAGGAGGGAGAGGGATGATGATGATGATGATGATGACATTATGATGATCGGTTTGTGGGGCATTCAGTTGTGTGGTCATCAGTGCCCTTACAAATTCCCAATTGTTACACAGTCCAGTCTAGCCACTTCACTAATAATAATGATGTTGATGCTGCTGCTGCTGCTGCTGATGATGATGATGATGATGAAATGATGAGGACAGCACAAACACCCAGGCCCCGGGCAGATAAAATCCCCAACCCGGCCGGGAATCGAACCCTGGGACCCCTTGATCCAGAGGCAGCAACGCTAGCCACTACACCCTGAGCTGCGGACAGAGGTAGAGGTAGGATGCCTGCATGGGGGGGGGGGGGGGGGGTTATGGAACATGGTAGTACATGATCTGGATGGAGGAGGAGTGGTGTGGACACAGGAGATTAGGAAAAGACAAAAGTGAGACATTGGGAACAGATTAGCGGAGGTATAGGGCAAGGTGGTGGTGGGGGGGGGGGGGGGGGGGGAGACTGTGAGATTGCAGGATGTGTTAAAAAGACAATTCCCATCTGTGTAGTTCAGAGAAACTTTTCTGAAGTGGGTTTCCAGGTGCCCTGCCTAGTGAAGCAAAGTGAGTTTACAGATGGGGGTGCAGCATATTTAGCAATTGGATTGTTGTCAAGTTTGCAGTTTGCCATAGGCCATTCATGCCAGGATCGATCATAAGGGAACAATACAAAGGATGCAGGATTGGGAGAGGAGTGGAGTAAGGATGGACAAGGATATTCTGTAGGTTGGGTGGGTGGCGGAACACTACTTTGGGGACATGTGTAGGATGTGAGTCCTGATCATTACGCGGACCACTTGGATACTTCAAGCACAAGTTTCTCTGAACTGTGCCTGTGTGAACTGTCTCTTCACCACATACTGCACTCTCGCAATCCCCTTGGCCTAATTCAATAGTGCCATTTTTCTACAGGACAATGCTCATCCACATATGGCACATGTCCCTGTTCACATGATATTGTACTCGTTTTCTTATCAGGATACTCAGATTTGTCGCCAATCAAACGTTTGTAACCAGCTCAGACATCGACTCCACAGTTATGAGCCAGGTACCCTCAGGAGAGGATACAACGGCTTTGACACCCTTCCCAAATGAATTAGTGCACGCATCCAGGCCAGAGGAGGTGTGATGTCAGACTGATATGTGAGCTCATTCTGTTAAATTCTTTGTAAATTCATCTTGATTTTCTTAATCATTGTAATAACATCCCGTACCTTCTTAACTTATGAAATTTCATTTCGTTTCCTTCTCCTCTTCTGGGTGCTTCATTTTTTTTTCTGGCTGCGTAGATAAAAACTTAAACAGCAGCATTAGAGATAGAAAGGCCAACAGTAGTAGTTGAAAAAGAATGTGATTGCAAGGACATAGTTTTTTGTGTTAAAAGCTAAACAGGGAATTGGAGACAAGAATAAATGCAGAAATTGAGCAGAAGATTCATTTTGAATCACAAACGGGGGAGCAAAATGCAAAGTAAGGTAATACTTCCAGATATTTGGCTCCTAATGATCCTCTTTTTGATGGGTATATATTTGTTAATGTAACGTTTGTATTATTTTTTATTTTATATTTCATTTTATTATATCCTCATTATAAATACTGTTGTTAATTTGTTTCCTAGAACTGGCTCGTGTGTGAAGATCCTGCGTGCACAAATCGCACTCGCAGGCTGCCACTGTGGTTTGGCCGTGGCTACCCAGTGTGTAACTTGTGTGGCAAAGGACTGATGTATCGTGAGGTGAGTGTATAAAATGTGATGCTACCATGTGTACCAATCCATAGATATAAGTAATAGAATTAATGTTGTTAGACACAAATGGTTCAAATGGCTCTGAGCACTATGGGACTCAACATCTTAGGTCATAAGTCCCCTAGAACTTAGAACTACTTAAACCTAACTAACCTAAGGACATCACACACACCCATGCCCGAAGCAGGATTCGAACCTGCGACCGTAGCAGTCCCACGGCTCCGGACCACAGCGCCAGAACCGCTAGACCACCGCGGCCGGCTGTTAGACACAAACAACTGTTCAAATGTTTTGTAATATTTCAGCTGTAAAAGATTTATTTAAATAATGAAATGTTTGAATGCCCCAGTTAATATTCTGTACTGGAATTGGGAGCTGACAATATTTGACACACATTCATCCATAGATGCACATCTGGAGTAGGGCTGACACAAACAGTTTCATCTGCTTTTCATATCTTTTATATGAATTCTTCTTAGGAGAAAAATAGGGTTTTGTAGAAATCCGTCTTAGGAGTAAAACAGGGATACAAAGTTAATGAATGTGAACATGTGCTGTAAAGAATGAAAAACCACTAGATGCTGACTAGAATAGAAAGAGGATGCAGGGCAAAAGAGACAAGTTTGTGGTATGTTTGTCTGATCTCCCTGTCTCATATACTCTTAAAATTAAATGTGATATAAAAGAGCTGAAAGGAGTACTGCAAATGAGCGGTGTTGTGGATTAATTCCTTGCAATGAAAGGTCTTGTGGATGCCAGGCAGATCATTAATATTGCCCTTCCAGAGCGTTATTCAAATCTGGTGGCAATGGACAAATGACTCAATACCAGCTATGAAATACACCACAACCAGAGGATATACATACAGCAGACACAAGAACAAGGATGGTGTTGTGGGTGTTGGAGAAAACAATTCCTTTATTCCCACATACATTTAGCAATAACTGAACACTACAGACATGAATGAATTGTGTAGACATGAACAGCACGGAATAACTAATTAAAGCTAAGTCAAAGAATAACTATATCACTGCACGTAAATTAACACTTCACGGAATGTTTATGAAGCACTGTACACTTGTAGGGATCGATTGTCAGAAATAGGTCACTACATGATTCCCCCCTTTAATGCTAACGATACCGCAGATTAAATTTCACACGCCGTCCAGCTCTTGTAACTACTTCTTTCTTGAAACCGGGCGGTGCGTCACGTGTGTCAGTGATTGTGTCAGGGAGTGGTGTAGTAGTCCTCGACGTCGGTCTTGGTGTTGCAGTGACTGGTGTTCGCTGAGCGTTGTGGTGTTCATGGGGTACAGGAACACATCTTGTAGCTTCTCCTGTCTTCTCTGGTTTGTGTTCAGTGGTAGCTGTGGTGTCTGTTGCGTCCAGAAACGTAGGCTAGATACGGTCCACTGCAACTGTGGTGGGTGTACCGTTAATCATTATGCGGAAAGTATTGGTATCCCTACTGACTACCAGATATGATCCGTCATATGGTGGCTGCAGTGGTTTACGCACAGTATCATTGCGTAAGAATACATGCGTGCACTTGTCTTGCTCCACAAAAACGAACGAGTGTCTTCCAAGCTGGTTTCTGGGCATTGTTGGTCTCAATTGGCGTATATGCTCTCTTAATCTTGTGGCGAATTCTGAGGCTGTGATTGTATCATCTACCATGCTGTGCAGAAATTCTCCAGGTAGGCGTAACGATTGTCCATACACCAGTTCTGCTACTGTTGCTTTCAGATCACTTTTGAATGACGTTCGTAGACCCAAAAGTATGATAGGTAGTGTCTCTGTCCAATTCGGTGTTGCGTGACATCTCAGTGCTGCCTTTAACTGTCGATGAAGACGCTCAACCGTGCCATTTGATGCGGGGTGGTATGCCGTGGTGCGTATATGCTTCGTACCTAATAACGTAGCCAATGCTTTGAAAACGTAGGCTTCAAATTGCCGTCCTTGATCAGTTGTAATTCTCAGTGGAACTCCAAACCGGGCAACCCAACCACGAATAAATGTTTGAGCTATAGTTTCTGCAGTGATGTCCTTCATTGGAAATGCCTCAGGCCACCTAGTAAATCTGTCAATCACCGTGAGGCAATAACTGTAGCCTTCCGATGTCGAGAGTGGGCCGATGATGTCAACATGCACATGGTCAAAACGCTGATTTGGTGGAAGAAATGTGCCTAATGGTGCCCTGACGTGCTGTGTGATTTTATTCCTCTGGCACACGAAGCATTGCTTCACAAATGTTTTACAGTCTGTGTGCATACATGGCCATACAAATTTTTGTTTGACCAATCTGAGTGTGGCTCTTACTCCTGGGTGTGACAGATTGTGCATTGATGCAATTGCCTGTGTTCTGACTTGCTGTGGCACAAATGGACGCATCTTTCCTCTTGCTACGTCACAGTACAACTCAATGCTTGCTTCAGGAAATGTCACGAGCTGTAGCTTCAATCCTTTCTCTTGTTGCAATAGATCACACAACTCACTATCACATTGTTGCACATGCACGAGGGCGTCATAATCAATGGCCTTTGTCACTGCTTCCACCTATGCGATGTCATCTGCTACTGTGGACATTGCTTCTATGCGAGAAAGTGCATCAGCTGGAACATTTAACTTCCCTTCCACATACACAATGCTGGTCATGAACTGGCTGACATAATCCGAGTGTCGCAGCTGCCTGGGCGATGCTTTCTCTGGCTTTACCTTAAAGGCATAGGTAAGTGGTTTATGATCTGTGTAAATCGTGAACTGTCACCCTTCTAATGCGTGTCTGAATTTTTTTACTGCCGCATAAGCTGCGTACAGCTCACGGTCATATGTTGCCCAACGTTGCTGAGATGGTGACAATTTATGACTATAAAATGCAATGGGCTGCCATAACTGATCAATTTGTTGCTGAAGTACGGCACCAATGGCAGTGGACGAAGCATCAACCATGAGAGCGAGTGGAGCATGCGCGACCAGGTGTGCTAATTGCGCGGCCTCTGCTATAGCTTTTTTTATAGCGTGAAATGCGGTGTCCGCCTCGATAGTCCATTGCACACTGTGGTTAGGTTTAGGTGCGCCTTTAAGTAGTTCATTCAATGGTGCAGTTATCAGTGCATGATTGCGAATGAAGTGTTGGTAGAAATTCACTACTCCAATGAATCATCGTAATTCTCTGACTGTGACAGGGCGGGGGTATTTGTTTATGGCCTCTACTTTACTATGTGGCAGTCGAATACCTTGTGCATTCACCAAATATCCTAGAAAGCGGACCAAAAACACACTTGGCAGGATTAATTACTAGTCCATGTGTGCGTAGGCGGTCAAACACTTGTGCCAAATGCTGTAAGTGCTCCTCTTCTGATGCATACATCACCAATAAATCATCTATATACACATAGCAAAAATCTAAATCTCTTGTAACCTCATCCATAAAACGTTGGAAGGTCTGGGCGGTATTACATAGTCCGAATGGCATTCGGGTGAATTCAAATAGACCAAATGGTGTTGTCACCGCTGTTTTAGGAATGTCTTCTGCAGCTATAGGGATCTGATAGTAAGCTCGAACTGGATCAATGGTAGAAAATGTAGTCTTACCGTGAACATATGTTTATGTGGAACTGGGTAACGGTCTGGAATGGTCCTTGCATTGAGTTGGCGATAGTCACCGCATGGGCACCATCCATTCTTCTTTTTAGGCACGATGTGAATTGGGGATGCCCAACTGCTATAAGAAACTCTGCAGATACCTTATGACAGCATGCTGCGAAATTCCTGCTTTACCACTTCTAGCTTTTCGGCCATTAAACGTCTAGGCCGAGCGTGAGTTGGCGGCCCTGACATGGTCAAAATGTGGTGGATGGTTGTATGCTTGACTGGTGGGAGAGTAGGCGATTGCTGTGTGATTTCAGGGTATCCTTTCAGTAATCGTATATATGGTGTGTCGCCTGTGACTGTGCGTACCTCTAGTGGTGTGATAAACGGACTTTTCCTGTTGTATGCAGATTAGTAGTCAAATCTATTGGTCGCTGACGTCGCAGATCTGGCAGTAAGTCGTAGAAGGACAAAAAAATCTGCTCCGATAATAGGCTGTGATATATCTGCCACTGTAAATTGCCATTCAAACACACGGCGTAGCCCCAAGTTAAGGAATAATGTTACTCGACCATATGTTCTAATTTTGGAGTCATTGGCGGCGTTTAGATAACAGTCGTCGCAGCTCCGGCGTGATAGGCGGTTTGCTGGATATACGGACACTTCTGCGCCTGCATCAACGAGAAACTGTAGTTTTGTTTCGCGGTCTGTCACAAAAAGTCGGCGAGTGTTGGCACTGGAAGTTATCACTGCTACGGTGTCTGCTTCATGTTTCCACTTGCAAGGTGGCATACACTTTTGTGCATCATTACCAAATGTCTTGTGGTACCAGCGTAAGTTATGTAGTGATGCTGATCGATTGCGACTTCGTGGCCATTGGCAGTTGTGCGTTGTTTGTAATGCAGCTACCTGTGCGGTCAACTCTGCCAGTTGTGGTTGTAGGGAGACTATCGTCACTGTGGGCGAATTTTCTTGTTGTGGTGTTAATGTTGAGACACTTGATGTGGGATACATTTCAATTAACCTGTCGGCTGTTTGTGCCAGTGCCTTTAAATTGCCTGCACATACAGTGAGAATTTTTTGAGTATCTGACAGCAACCGAGACAACCACAACATCAGTTACAGTGTTACTTGCCAGTGTGCGCAAACGTCGTAAGAGTTGTGATGGAGTGCAATCTCAGAGTTCTTCAGTGCGCAGTAGCTTCTCTAGCCGTTTTGCCTCTGATTGTGACAAACGCATTATTAATGCATTTTTAATGGATGCATAACGATCGGTATCCAGTGGTGTGGCTGGGATATCTTGTACTGCGAGGACGAACTGGCTTTCTAACTGGGCAAACCACAATAGAGGATTATGTAACCAGAATGGTGGAGGTTTTATCGTCACCCTGTTAATTGCACTGCTGGCTTCAGGTTGAATTGAGACTGGCGAATCAGTCATTATTGTGCTGAAACGAGCGCGACGCGGCTGGCGCGGAAGTTACAAACGTGAACGTTGCAGAACTTCGTTAAACGCTGAAGCCGACGCGGATGTTAACATAGTTCGTCGGGTGTCACCAATGTGGGTGTTGGAGAAAACAATTCCTTTATTCCCACATACATTTAGCAATAACTGAACACTACACACATGAATGAATTGTGTAGGCATGAACAGCACGGAATAACTAACTAAAGCTAAGTCAAAGAATAACTATATCACTGCACGTAAGTTAACACTTCACAGAATGTTTATGAAGCACTGTACACTTGTAGGGATCGGTTATCAGGAATAGGTCACTACAGTGTCATTCAGGAGAACCAGATTAATATTCAGCTCACTGGCATGTTGCAGAAAGTGATACATATCACTGTCAAACAAACCAGAAGTGAAGAATCAGATGTACAGATGGAAAGGATTCCTGTTGAAACTAACCCAAACTTTACATATCTAACTATGACAGGCATAGTAGCTTTGAGGAATGAAGTAGTGAAGGCAGCAGAGGATCAAGTAGGTAAAAAGATGAGGGCTAGTAGAAATCCTTGGGTAACAGAAGAAATATTGAATTTAATTGATGAAAGGAGAACATATAAAAACGCAGTAAATGAAGCAGGCAAAAAGGAATACAAACGTCTCAAAAATGAGATCGACAGGAAGTGCAAAATGGCTAAGCAGAGATGGCTAGAGGACAAATGTAAGGATGTAGAGGCTTATCTTACTAGGGGTAAGATAGATACTGCCTACAGGAAAATTAAAGAGACTTTTGGAGAAAAGAGAGCCACTTGTATGAATATCAAGAGGTCAGATGGAAACCCAGTTCTAAGCAAAGAAGGGAACGCAGAAAGGTGGAAGGAGTATATAGAGGGTCTATACAAGGGCGATGTACTTCAGGACAATGTTATGGAAATGGAAGAGGATGTAGATGAAGATGAAATGGGAGATACGATACTGCATGAAGAGTTTGATAGAGCACTGAATGACCTGAGTCGAAACAAGGCCCCAGGAGTAGACAACATTCCATTAGAACTACTGAGATCCTTGGGAGAGCCAGTCCTGACAACACTCTACTATCTGGTGAACAAGATGTATGAGACAGGCAAAATACCCTCAGACTTCAAGAAGGAATATAATAATTCTAATCCCAAAGAAAGCAGATGTTGACAGATGTGAAAATTACCGAACTATCAGTTTAATAAGTCACAGTTGCAAAATACTAATGCGAATTCTGTACAGACGAATGGAAAAACTGGTAAAAGCTGACCTCGAGGAATATCAGTTTGGATTCCGTAGAAATGTTGGAACACGTGAGGCAATACCGATTCTACAACTTATCTTAGAAGAAAGATTACGGAAAGGCAAACATACATTTCTAGCATTTGTAGACTTAGGGAAAGTTTTTGACAATGTTGACTGGAATACTCTCTTTCAAATTCCAAAGGTGGGAGGGGTAAAATATAGGGAGTGAAAGGCTATTTACAATTTGTACAGAAACCAGATGGCAGTTATAAGCGTCGAGGGGCATGAAAGGGAAGCAGTGGTTGGGAAGGGAGTGAGACAGGGTTGTAGTCTCTCCCCGATGTTATTCAATCTGTATATTGAGCAATCAGTAAAGGAAACAAAAGAAAAATTCGGAGTAGGTATTAAAATCCATGGAGAAGAAATAAAAACTTTGAGGTTCGCCGATAACATTGTAATTCTATCAGAGACAGCAAAGGACTTGGAAGAGGAGTTGAACGGAATGGACATTGTCTTGGAAGGAGGATATAAGATGAAGATCAACAAAAGTAAAACGAGGATAATGGAATGTAGTCGAATGAAGTTGGGGGATGCTGAGGGAATTAGATTAGGAAATGAGACACTTAAAGTAGTAAAGGAGTTTTGCTATTTGGGGAGCAAAATAACTGATGATGGTCGAAGTAGAGAGGATATAAGATGTTGACAGTCAATGGGAAGGAAAGCGTTTCTGAAGAAGAGAAATTTGTTAACATCGAGTATAGATTTAAGTGTCAGGAAGTCGTTTCTGAAAGTATTTGTATGGAGTGTAGCCATGTATGGAAGTGAAACATGGATAATAAATAGTTTGGACAAGAAGAGAATAGAAGCTTTCGAAATGTGGTGCTACAGAAGAATGCTGAAGATTAGATGGGTAGATCGCATAACTAATGAGGAGGTATTGAATAGAATTGGGGAGAAGAGGAGTTTGTGGCACAACTTGACAAGAAGGGATCGGTTGGTAGGACACGTTCTGAGGCATCAGGGGATCACAAATTTAGCATTGGAGGGCAGTGTGGAGGGTAAAAATCGTAGAGGGAGACCAAGAGATGAATACACTAAGCAGATTCAGAAGGATGTAGGTTGCAATAAGTACTGGGAGATGAAGCAGCTTGCACAGGATAGAGTAGCATGGAGAGCTGCATCAAACCAGTCTCAGGACTGAAGACCACAACAACAACAATGACAGGCACCTATTCTTCATACAGTATAATCCAGTAGCTTCAGATTCTTTGGCATCCAAATCACATGAAATCAGTGATTAGAATGCTTGAGCATTGGATAAAAGCAGAACATACTTTATCCTTTGTAGCAAGAACACCAGATGTAATAATACAGATAATGGACCATTCATAATTATTGTTGAAAGTACTTAAAAATAGAATTGGTAAACTCACACATACGTAACATGGATATCACAGTATACCAAAGTGAAATCCATAAATCATTCTTAATGTCCTCCATTCTCCCACCCACCCATCCCCCTCTCTCCCCACCCACCACAAATTGTCCTAACATCCTCATCCCAGTAGAGAGATAGATAAAGGGAAAAATAAAACCTCAATGGTAAGATTTCTCTCATTGTGCACAGAATTGGCAATTGAATCTCAATGTAGACAAGTGTAATGTGCTGCGTATACATAGAAAGAAAGATCCCTTACCATTTAGCTACAAAATAGCAGGTCAGCAACTGGAAGCAGTTAATTCCATAAATTATCTGGGAGTACACATTAGGAGTGATTTAAAATGGAATGATCATATAAAGTTGATCGTCGGTAAAGCAGATGCCAGACTGAGATTCATTGGAAGAATCCTAAGGAAATGCAATCCGAAAACAAAGGAAGTAGGTTACAGTACGCTTGTTCACCCACTGCTTGAATACTGCTCAGCAGTGTGGGATCTGTATCAGATAGGGTTGATAGAAGAGATAGAGAAGATCCAACAGAGAGCAGCGCGCTTCGTTACAGGATCATTTAGTAATCACGAAAGCGTTACGGAGATGATAGATAAACTCCAGTGGAAGACTCTGCAGGAGAGACGCTCAGTAGCTCGGTACGAGCTTTTGTTAAAGTTTCGAGAACATAACCTCACCGAAGAGTCAAGCAGTATATTGCTCCCTCCTACGTATATCTTGCAAAGAGACCATGAGGATAAAATCAGAGAGATTAGAGCCCACACAGAAGCATACCGACAGCCCTTCTTTCCACGAACAATACGAGACTGGAATAGAAGGGAGAACCGATAGAGGTACTCAAGGTACCCTCCGCCACACACCGTCAGGTGGCTTGCGGAGTATGGATGTAGATGTAGATGTAGATGTAGAATGTGGAATAGTGCAAATGTATCAGATTACTTTTCTGTCATCAAGCTCGTGAACCAGTTGCCATAGACTCCGTAGCTAATCTCATCACACAGCCTCCTTGCTGATTCCTTGCTTATGGATTTAAATGCTTACCATATTTTAAGCTGCCTGGTGGCACTTTAATAAATTTTTCAATGGCTATGTGATCATTTGGAGTTCAGTGTCTTGTAGTTAACACTTGTAGATTTGCTGTAAGGCTTTCCTCCACCACTGATCAAAGGCAGGAAGCATAACAGCTCAGTGGTAGATAATCGCTGATTTGCACTACCGTTAGGCTTAGTGCTGTACTACCGACTCCCTGTATTTGAACATAAACACAATATCTAGGAATGGTTAGATCGCACCACTGTAGTGGTTAATAAAAAAAAGAAAAGGAAAAAGAGAAGAAAAGAAAAGAAAAGGTTGACCATGGTGGGAAGAAATGGTGAATAAAAAGGTGGTTTTAAAATCGTAAATGACCGTGAAAAAAGGAAAGAATGAAATGCAAATCAGACTTCATATTACAGAAAAGCTATAGTTGGGGTGGTCCTTGTGGCGTTTTTGAGCAAAAGTTAAACCAATTTCCACTACAAAACTTACTGAAAAGAAACAGAGAATAACAAAATGTAACTGACAGGGGAAAGTGGCGTAGATAAATCATCCTTTACCAGGTTAACTTGTCTTCTTTCGTGCGGCGTCCAGGTCTTCAAAAATCTCCTTCAATTCTGCGTGAAAAGTCTGCTCCGAAATCTTGCAATTGTCCAGGAATCACTCATTCATACCAATTAAAATCATCTTGATACGGTATGCAATTTAATTTACTTTGCTACTTCCATCCTCCGAATTTCTTAACAACTTCCACAATATGTCTACACATTAAAATCAGATCAAGACTAGGTAATAAGTTTTTTTTAACGTCTTCATCAGATCACGTCTGCCTTAAGCTTCGGCTATCAAGAGACAATACAAGAAACGGATAGAAAAACAATAAAGAGTTACAATTTTAGTATTTTCTATCTGCCGTCGAGCGCTCATACCACTGCGACGGTATAATTTTTGTCTGAGGGAACGAGTGTAGCGCGGCGAAATTCAAAGTCCCGCTACACCACTAACACTTTTTCTGCTGTGGGTGTGTATACATGTCTTGCTACACCAATCCCCAGTGTTGTGGATGTGTATACGCGTGCAGCTTGGATTTTCCTACAGTGCTGTGGACATCTGAATGCGTCTTGGATCACCGACATCTCACTATTGCATACAGATTACGTGCCTATCTCGATGAATAAATAATTTCGAGGATTTATCATACAACACTTGTGTCTGATTTGCAGAAAATCTTATTTCAGTATCTTGAATCATTTATGAGATTTGACAGTTGTTACGAGCACATGATTCGTGATGTGCAAGTATTTGAATGAGCATGTTGCGAGTGACTGTTATTCAGATATGAAACCCAATAACTAGAGAATGAAATGGGATAGCCTTCTGATCTCAATTTTAAATAAAATTTCAATATCTTATCTGCATTTCGTTCACTGCAGTGTATGACCTAAAATCAACCATATGCAAAGTTTACGCAGTGAGTTTTTATTTTTGCAAAATCTTGAACATTTCACACAGTGTTTTATTCAATATGATGCAGCATGTTAAGTATGGCATTTAATGAAAAGAAATTCAGTTGTTTATTGAGTGAAGATATCCGACTGTAAGATGTGCAAAAATCAAATTTTTTCAACAAATAGTTTTCAAAATATCAGATAAGTATTTCATATTGGCAGGAACGCTGTTTCTCAGTACAGGCACCAGCATTTGATGAGCAGTGCACGGAATGCAAATAGCTTGTCCGTATCAACGAAAGGGCTAAGTGTGATCAACTGCACAACTATACATTCATACCAAAGGCTTCAGGATGGCGTAAAAGATAAACTGTTTCTTGCAACTCTGATATATGGACCAGGCAGTGAGCTCTGCACGGGTTTTTGATATCCCATTCAACCATGTGTACTTATTAAGTAATAATTGTGTGATACAAAATTCTGGTTTAGATTGTAAGATCATAGCTAGACTGTCTATGCTGTTAACAATCCAGTGTATGTTTGCTCCCAAAAATTGCGTGAGAATGTAGCACTTCAGACTCACTTGCTTACGAACTTGGAAAGCAAATGACACATTTTTATATGGATAGATACATATGAGTAGAAAGGAATATTTTATTTTGTGCTACTTTTCAGACCTATTAGAAAGAGACTTGGCAAAACCAGATTGAAATGGCTTCAGTATGTACTGCTTACATTATCCTCAGGGTAAATGAGAAGCCTGTTGCAACTTGATTATATAGAATGTGATTTTGGGGCAAAATTTTAAAAGTTTGTATGTTTGGTGCTACATTATCCTTGACATTCAAAGATTATATTGCAACATGTTGAATTCTTCACATACAAGTATACTGTATATAGTGTAAACCTCGTGTAGCAGTGTGGTAAATTGATCCATTTACCACACGTGCTACACGAGAGTTAAACTTAAGTGTTTATGAGGGCTGTTCAAAAAGTAAGGTGACTTTCCAAATTGCACAGCAACGTACATTCGATTGCTGACTTTTTTTTTTTGTATGTTTGGGACAACTGTACCAACATTTACGTTCACAGTTTCAAGTGTACAGCATACTTCATTTGTTTTTGACAGATAGAAAGATTAGATGTGTTGTAGTGTGCTCGGCGATTTTAGATTATTATAAAAAATGGAGCAAAGAATTTGCATCAAATTTTGTGTGAAAAATAGAATCTAGTGCTCTAAAACACTTCAAATATCGACTGTGGCATACGGTGAGCCTGCTCTAATATACACAAGTGGTACAAGCTCTTCCAAGATGGCCTAGAAGATCCCAATGACGAACCTTGCCCTGGATGCCCCACCACATCAACAACAGATGATAACAGAATGAGATTTTCACCCTGCAGCGGAGTGTGCGCTGATATGAAACTTCCTGGCAGATTAAAACTGTGTGCCCGACCGAGACTCGAACTCGGGACCTTTGCCTTTCGCGGGCAAGTGCTCTACCAACTGAGCTACCGAAGCACGACTCACGCCCGGTACTCACAGCTTTACTTCTGCCAGTACCTCGTCTCCTACCTTCCAAACTTTACAGAAGCTCTCCTGCGAACCATGCAGAACTAGCACTCCTGAAAGAAAGGATATTGCGGAGACATGGCTTAGCCACAGCCTGGGGGATGTTTCCAGAATGAGATTTTCACCCTGCAGCGGAGTGTGCGCTGATATGAAACTTCCTGGCAGATTAAAACTGTGTGCCCGACCGAGACTCGAACTCGGGACCTTTGCCTTTCGCGGGCAAGTGCTCTACCAACTGAGCTACCGAAGCACGACTCACGCCCGGTACTCACAGCTTTACTTCTGCCAGTACCTCGTCTCCTACCTTCCAAACTTTACAGAAGCTCTCCTGCGAACCTTGCAGAACTAGCACTCCTGAAAGAAAGGATATTGCGGAGACATGGCTTAGCCACAGCCTGGGGGATGTTTCCAGAATGAGATTTTCACCCTGCAGCGGAGTGTGCGCTGATATGAAACTTCCTGGCAGATTAAAACTGTGTGCCCGACCGAGACTCGAACTCGGGACCTTTGCCTTTCGCGGGCAAGTGCTCTACCAACTGAGCTACCGAAGCACGACTCACGCCCGGTACTCACAGCTTTACTTCTGCCAGTACCTCGTCTCCTACCTTCCAAACTTTACAGAAGCTCTCCTGCGAACCTGCAGAACTAGCACTCCTGAAAGAAAGGATATTGCGGAGACATGGCTTAGCCACAGCCTGGGGGATGTTTCCAGAATGAGATTTTCACCCTGCAGCGGAGTGTGCGCTGATATGAAACTTCCTGGCAGATTAAAACTGTGTGCCCGACCGAGACTCGAACTCGGGACCTTTGCCTTTCGCGGGCAAGTGCTCTACCAACTGAGCTACCGAAGCACGACTCACGCCCGGTACTCACAGCTTTACTTCTGCCAGTACCTCGTCTCCTACCTTCCAAACTTTACAGAAGCTCTCCTGCGAACCTTGCAGAACTAGCACTCCTGAAAGAAAGGATATTGCGGAGACATGGCTTAGCCACAGCCTGGGGGATGTTTCCAGAATGAGATTTTCACCCTGCAGCGGAGTGTGCGCTGATATGAAACTTCCTGGCAGATTAAAACTGTGTGCCCGACCGAGACTCGAACTCGGGACCTTTGCCTTTCGCGGGCAAGTGCTCTACCAACTGAGCTACCGAAGCACGACTCACGCCCGGTACTCACAGCTTTACTTCTGCCAGTACCTCGTCTCCTACCTTCCAAACTTTACAGAAGCTCTCCTGCGAACCTTCTGTAAAGTTTGGAAGGTAGGAGACGAGGTACTGGCAGAAGTAAAGCTGTGAGTACCGGGCGTGAGTCGTGCTTCGGTAGCTCAGTTGGTAGAGCACTTGCCCGCGAAAGGCAAAGGTCCCGAGTTCGAGTCTCGGTCGGGCACACAGTTTTAATCTGCCAGGAAGTTTCAACAGATGATAATGTCGAAGCTGTGAAGCAAATTGTTTTTGAAAATCGTTGAATTACCATAAGAAAAGTTGCTGAGGACGTAGGCATATCGGTCGGCATGTGACGTGCAATTTTTTCGGATTTTTTGGGCATGAGATGTGTCAGCGAAGTTTGTTCTAAAACTTCTCAATTTGGATCAGAAGAACCGTTGAATGAGCATCACTCAGGAGCTCTTGAATGACGTCAATGATGATCCTGATTTGCTCAAAAGGCCATAACTACTGATGAAACATGGGTTTATGGTTATGATGTTGAAACCAAAGTCCAATCGTCCCAATGGAAGCATCCCGGAGAGCCAAGACCGGAAAAAGCATGCCAAGTTCGATCAAATGTCAGTTTTGCTCACTGAGTTTTCAGTTACCACGGTGTACTGCATCATGAATTTTTGCCACAAGTTTGTGTGACGTTATGCACCATTTGTGAGAAGCAGTACACAAAAAAGTCTGGAATTGTGGAAAAACAGTTCATGGCTTTTGCTTCACGGGAGTGCGCCTGCTCATTCATTGTTGCTTGTGACAGATTTTTTGGCCAAAAACAATATGACAATCATGTCTCGGGCACATATTCATCGGATTTGGCCCTCTGTGACTTTTTCCTCTTCCAATAACTGAAGAGACCTATGAAAGGACCGAGGTTTTCAACAATTGAGGAAATAAAAACTTTATCACTGGAAGTACTCAAGACTGTACCAAAAAGTGCTTATGAGAAGCACTTCGAGGATTGGAAGAAGCGTTGGCACAAGCGTATTATGTCGGAGGGGCTTGTTGCTTGTGACAGATTTTTTGGCCAAAAACAATATGACAATCATGCCTCAGGCACATATTCATCGGATTTGGCCCTCTGTGACTTTTTCCTCTTCCAATAACTGAAGAGACCTATGAAAGGACCGAGGTTTTCAACAATTGAGGAAATAAAAACTTTATCACTGGAAGTACTCAAGACTGTACCAAAAAGTGCTTATGAGAAGCACTTCGAGGATTGGAAGAAGCGTTGGCATAAGTGTATTATGTCGGAGGGGCTTTAATTTGAAGGGTTCAACATCAATATTACTTATTATTCATAAGTAAGTATTTATTTATAAAAATATAAAGTCACCTTACTTTTTGAACACACCTTGTATATCATTAGTTCACCAGCTTTCCAGTGTGTTTGGTATATGGAAAACACACACTAACACACTATGAGCAATGCTATAATGTTATAGACTTCAAGTAGGGGAAAAAATTCCTAATTTGTGGAATGATATTTTAATTTCCCTTTTTAAGTCGGGAAATGTACATGCCTGAGAGGGTATCGAAGTTTTCTCTCTTATAGCTCCATCAGAGGGATTTGTTGCAGAATGCAGACAGCTCCTTAGTTGCTCTCATCCCACCATTGACAACCTGGCTATGCCAGAGGCTGGCACATAGTGGGCTTTGCTACAGCCACACAAGACAATGTTTTCAGTATGACCCTTTTCTCAATATATTCAGCACAGTGGCTAGCACACTGGACTCATATTTCGAAGGATGACAGTTCAAACCCGCGTTCAGCCATCCTGATTTAGGTTTTCCGTGATTCCCCTAAATCTTCACGTGAATGCTAGAAAGGTTCCTTCAAAAGCGCACAGCCGACTGTCTTCCCCATTCTTCCCTTATCCTACAGGATTGATAACCTCACTGTTTGGTCCCCTCCCTTGAATCAACCAACCAATGTTAACACATTCATTAATGGCCTCTTCACACACGGTACTTGGCTGTAATCTAGTGTAACTGGGTTGCTTTTAAATGATACGGAAAATACAGGAATGTGATAGGAATATGAGTCTCGCATCATTTGAAAGGAAAAAGTACACACACTGTAGGAATATGAGTTTATTTGAAGACTACCCATTCAGATAGATGATGCAGTTAGACACATGTAAGTTGTCAGGGTGTATACGACCCGGGACAACTGGGAAATCCGGGAAAAACCCGGGAACTTTTTCATCCGGGGGAAAACCGGGAAAAACCCGGGAATTTTTTGGAATCCCGAGAATTTTTCATTGTTTTAGCTTTCAGTTAAATTTTTGTAATTTTGACTTTTAAGAATTGATTCTCTAGCAAAGAATGTTACTGTATCCTGCTACTGGAGATTGATACTGCAGCAATAAAGGAGAGGAAAAAAAATAAAATCTTAGTGGCAAAGGAAATGCGCAATTTACAACAAAACACTGTGCACGCGCAAGCGTCTGCAAATAGCAATAATATGTCAAAGGCTGTAGGGCGAAGAGTATGTAATTCTCCGTAACAATAAACTGCTTGCTATGAGCATGATGTCACAACTGTTCACATTAGGTTCATTTGACCAGTTGCCAGCGGGCTGATGCGCATGCGCAGTTCACTCGCGTATGAGCTGTACCTTCTCCCGCTACTTGAAGTTTGGCTGTTAGCTGTATCGGCAGTAGCAGCAAGCAGCCAGATGCAAACGAGAAAAATTTTTCTCGCATGCCCTAGCTGCCAGATTCGGGCATGCACAGTGGGGAGGGGTTAGTTTCCATGTGACCCATGTTTACGTTACGTGATTTCGCTGCTTCTCTTCGTGTGCAGCTCCCACGTCAAATGAAAACAAAACGGATTTCTGTGGCCGGGAGCTATCAAGTGTAAAATACGTTCACATGATTAAGAAGTGCAAAAATATATTATTAGTTTGTTTTCTGATTTTATTTTATTTTCAGTTAGTAGCAGTCTAATAAAGAACCAAAAATGAGATCGTAGAGTACTGGTACTCCAAGGAAATTTACATCCAAAAACTGCACTGAAAAGCTTAGTATCAGATGGGACTTACTTCATTGTGAATCTGGAAAAAACCAATTTGCACTTCAAGCCGAATTATGCATTTTAGTATGATTTACGAAATTCCAATGCTCTTTGGAGTATCCTCTGATGCCCTGTTGCTTTTATGGTGTAACGTAAGCTCTCTTAGTGCTTTATATATACGAACGTGTGGGCTTCCTAGACCCCTGCTGCTGCACACGCACAATAATGCCTGTTTTCTGGCGCTCTGTGGCAACTGGCAAATCAAATCTATTTCTAACAGTCTTTGGATAGTATTGCGAACGGTGGTTAGAAAAGCGTTACTTTCAAAGTAAATTTCTTTTTACGCAAGATGAATTATATTACGTGTGAGAAAGTGGGATGGATTTCTAAATCACAGAGCGTTCGAAACTGAACAGTTTGATGACCAGCCACTTACAAAAATTTCGAGCCCAGACATTTATGTCATAATTTTAAATTTACTGACACATTTGTGTGATGTATCTTAAAGTATAACACACGCCAAAAAGATCAATATTACATGGGAAAGCTTAGCTTCTGTTGTAGCGTGTTAATCTTAGAGACCAATATTATACGTGAAAGCTTAGCTTTTCTTGTAGCTATACTGTGTACATTAATGTAAACCGTTAACTTTTCCTCTTGTGTGTTCGCGCTATGTAACCAGTGATCTTGCTATTGGCTGACTATAACACGTGTCCTGTGCTCTGAATATCTGCTGTCATCGGCTGGCGAGATCTTGTGGCTTGAGATACGACTGGCTTACAAAAGGACATCGCAACCTCGGTTTCAGCGCTCCTGAAACTAACGTGCTGTGTTTGGTGCAACTCGAATTTATGCTTTCGTAATACGAAAAAATACAATGTATATGTTTCTGCAAATCAAAGGTCTTTCCAAAACTTCTCTCCTCGTCTTTTCTCTTTTTTCCGGAAAGTTCTACGCGATTGTATAAAATGTTAACCATTCAAAGGATTGATAAGTTTTACAGTTCCGAGGGAAAATCTACGGAAATCCTACTGTCACTTAGCACAGAAAAAGTGTATTTTCGCCCAGGGAAAAGCATATTTTTTAAACGGGATATCCAGAAATAATCCGGGAATTTTTTTTTTTTTTTTTTTTTTTTTCTTGTCCCCGTATACACCTTGGTTGTAAAAAATGTTTACTTGCTATCTCTTGTGTTCTACAGTTATGCTTCTTTCTGTCTTCATTCATACAATGTTTAAAAATAGCTACATGTAACTAAGAATATTTTGTATGCTCAAATATATTTAATTTTAGTATGGCAATCCTGGAAGCACTGTGGAACACACAATCCGATGGAAAATATAGCACAATATTGATTGCGACTCAACAATTTACTCACAAATTCTGACTGCAAAACAGATAACAACTCACTGAATAGTAGCACCACTGAGTATCAACAGTTGCATGAAAGAAAATGAAAACTTTGTAAGCTACCATATTTAGAGTTTATTTTTAGGTTGTCTTTACATTTCATTGTTGACACAATGTTATCAGCATACTAATTTGTTTCACTTTTGATGCATTGAATCATACAGCCAGTATATAACTGAGTTAAAATAATCAGATTCCTCAATGAAAACTGCAAGGTTACACTCACTTCCCCTAGAACATTTGCAGTTGCGATTGTCTAGTTTTGAGCAATCTTGCTCACTACCTTAGAGATACGCACACAAGTAGATGCTACAGATTGTGATTGATGGTTCTGTGCCACTCTCTGAACAGTGAAAGAATGCTTAGATCAGAGCTCGTAAGTCACAAATGGATGTGAATATTTGAACATTGCTCACAGTACAAAAAAGGAGAATGAGCATCTCGTTTTACAGACAACTGGAACATGAAAAAACTGATTCATCACTGGTACTTTCATCTAACAGTACGAGTCTTCTCTGTATCTTTTATTTCATTTCAGGTAAATTATACAAAATCTTCACCTTTGTCAGCTTGCTATGTGCCATTTGTACCTTTGTAAATAACCACGAATGATCTACAAATGATTCTGTCCTCGAACTTCTCTCTTTCACCACAAGGTTGAGAAAACCGATTAAGTGCAGCCCTCTGGTAATAGAATAAGGAGGGGCTTCGTCAGCACATCAAATGACCTTCAGGTGGGTTGTGGACTTTCACCTGTGTGGGATATGGGTGCTGCCTGGAACAGGACAAGCACGCCCGCATGGCATACTGACACCAAGCTAAAAATGTTAGTGATAGATAATAGAATGTCCAAAGTAAGGAGACACATTCAGGTCTCATCATTTGTGGATGATATTTCAGGTTTTTTGTTCATTCAGCTTCCCAGCAACTGCCTGTCAATCGCAACTAACGAGACGCAGAATTATTGTCAGCAAATATCAGCTTTAAAGTCTTCCATTGAAGGAGTTTTTCATCCTCTAGAATTTAAAATTAGGGGCATCATTCTAAATATAAGTTTTGATGAGGTTTCTGGGCTCCATTTTTTATGTTGTGCTTCCTGGTTGCTACACATCAGTGATTTAAAGTACAGTCCTTCAAAGTGCTTGATATTTAAAATGTGTTAGTCACAAAACATAGATAAGTAGGCAGAATTCAACTGTTTTATATATTCTTTGTACGATACCAGTTCTATGGTTGCACAGAATGCACATAGTGCTTGAGTGCCATACTGATGCAGTCCACAGTCACTTTAAGACTTGCTCCAGTGTCTTTTTTGAGGTTGGAAAGCTGTCATTTTCAATTTGATGGCAAATCCTGATTTGAAAAGCATATAAAATTTTATCTGTTCGCAGGCAGCAGTTCTAACGTTTTTCGGACGACAAGAGACAGTGTGGTATTGAGTTGCAAGGCACACACATCTCTCAAATCAGTTAACTTGCACGTTGTGTGTAGCCGATCATCTTCTTTGGGTTATCAGCTACATCGATCCCCATAAAGCTTCTTCTCCGAAGACTATAGCTGGTTAGAGGAATTTATTAAACTACTTCTCTATCCTTGAAATGATTTGAATACTCGTAGAATACTTTTCAGTTCAATCACTTTATATTTTCAACTTTCACAGACAATAACTAGACAATAACTCCAGCAAGCTAACTTATTCCATAAACATTAGACTCATTCACACATATCCAAATAGCATACATGTGCCTTGCTTCGTTCATCGCCAAGACATGAAGTAATTTAAAAGTCTTTAGTCTCAAGCGAGTCCAGTACATGAATGTACATAGAAATCTATGTTCAATTGTTCAAGTCTTTTGACAATCAAGACAGACACTAAAGAGCACGGAATACTACATAAACCTTTCTTGTTCTTCTCTACCCATACACGGGATCTCTGGACTGTACAGCGAGTACTTGTCTGCCGCCATTCGGCTGTCGGGTCCATCTTTTTCTCGTAACTGTTTCTTGACCTGCACATACAAACAGGCGATGCGCAGTAGGGCGTATTCGTTTCTACCACTCACCTCTAAAATATCGGGTGTTCAAAACGGTGGAAGGCTGAGAGGCTTTAGAATTTACTCCGAAATTCTCGAAGCACTACATAATTCGCCCCCCCCCCCCCCCCCAAAGTAAATTTATGTATTTATGTCACATACTGTTCTAACAGTATACATACCAATATGATCTTTGTACTCATTCAGAATAAACTTAGCTAATCTTTAATTTATTGTACTCTCACTTTATTTTGACATCAAACACGAATACTCAGTGGTGACCTGGCAAGTTTTCCTGATATTTAGGATTCGTTAGAACTCTATCTCAATTTCCAGTCGCAAATTCCAGGTGTTCACGACATTTATTTGAGTACTTTATTATAATTCTTTATATTGCTTCTTTATTATGCAATGGTCTTATTATTTATAGACCTTTTGCAGTCTGAAGGAACTCTGGGCAAAATAAAAGTGTTCGTATTGACACTCATAAAACATAGTAATGCTAGTGAAGTATAGGATTTAAACTTTCCAGAATAATTTCTACAAAATTTTGTGACTCATGACACGATACTGCCCTTTCCCCTCTAGAAACAGTTTTGGTAGGTACACCCCATTTCTAATTCCTATTTTCCTATGGTACAGGTCAATCCCCTTCTTGGTGCCCCTGTCCTCACAGTATAGGCCAGCCTTTGTTAGGTCTGCCTATCTGCCCTTTTCATCCAATACATGCTAAGTGCGCCCCCCTTCCCTGCCCATCCTTCTTGAGTAGGCCTCATGGTTCATTGCCCTAGTATACACATTTGTGTACACTATAATTAAATATTACCTGGTAAAATTAAAATCTACTTCACACTTCCCATGTTTGCTTTTTCATACTTCTCTTTATACCCTAGAGTCCTCCATTACTCATCCACTTCTACATTTCCAGTATCTACTTCATGCCTACATATGTTATTTAATATAAAATATGCTTACTTAGGTTATATGAGTCCCACTATCCTACAAGTCATTAGAATATTTGTTAGACTGACCTCTCCGGCGTATGCTCTTTCCTTATTCATGCTTCGTACTTAGGTATACTCGATGTAAAATTATCATAGTTTTTATATCCTTATGTACCTATGCGATATAGAATTGTCATTGTTCTTATACATATATTTCCATGTATACATATTAATAAATAACTACATGATAGGTTTGCCAAGTAATTAGGCGATGTTGAACTGTCACAATAATCAACCATAAGTGCATATTTCTCTATGTGCACATTCTTTCTCGCTACAACACTTGACAGTTCGCAAATCCTTTTAATCTGTACTTTCATTGTTTGCGTCTTCATGTTATGGTGTGTGATATGGAAGTGTGTTTGTGTAGCCTGATTCTTGGCCTATGTATATGAAACCACGGAAAATAAGGAGGACTTCATCAATAGAAGTATATGCATATGGAAACAGGAAAATATAGACCGGTACTCAGATGAGAAGTAAGAAAGGAAAAAGTAGAAATGGTTGCTAAGATTGAAGAAGAGAAAGAAGATAGCCCCAAAGACAGGAAACCCCCTCCCACCCCCCTTTTCCAAGATCCCTACTTCTCCGGTACTTGAGTGAGAAGTAGGAGGAGGTATGATATTAAACGTCTAATACAGAACGGACATCCTCACCTTCACCTTTGAAGTCCCCGAAGAAAAATCTTAGCAACCGCAATGGAATGGCAAACGGTGAAGAATCAGTCACTCTTGTCTGCGAGGGTTGTCTGAAAGGTGTATGTTCAGTGTTAGTAACGCTTGTACTTACACTACCTACCCCTTCCGAAACTAATACAAACCCTCCCATCTACATCGCATTTCATAAAAGGTGTAAAATATTCTATACTAAACAGAAAATTATACACCACTATAAAATAGTTGTTGAGTCTTTAAGCTTATACTATATTTTTATACATACATAAAAGATCATGTTCAGTTCATCTCGTATAGATATCGTTCTGTTCAAATAGTACAATCATATTGTTTTCCACTAATACTATATACTATTCGTTGCGTTTCATATTTAGAAATCACTGTTTATCCATGATTCTCTTAAGTCTGTTATCTTTTAGTCATATTTAGTTTCCTGGTACTAACATTATAGGAAAGTTTAAAAATTCATTAATAAATAACAGAATAGCTTAAGATTTGAAGGGAATGCAGTGCAGGCAAAATAGTATAGAAGAAACACCGAAAACACTCGGGATCAGATGGTTGTCACTTTGCCCGTTAACACAGAATGTTAATGTCCCTGGGAGACAGATGTGACTCCGCCCGGATCCCATGGATCTGACATTAACCTCATTGAATTGCTTACGGAGCAATACTTCTCGTTAAGTTTTGTGTGAAAGCCTCCCCACAACTACCACTTTATTAGGTAACACAACATCAGGTAAAGTTATTCTATTTTGTAGTGGTTAATAAAAAAAAAAAAGAAAAGAAAAGGTTGTAAATGTGGGAAGAAACGGTGAATAAAAAAGTTTTTTTTGTTTATTTTTTCATTTTTCATTTTTTTTTTTTTTTTTAAATCGTTAATGACAGTGAAAAAGGGAAAGAATGAAATTCAAATCGGACTTCGTATTACAGAAAAGTTATCGGACTTCGTGATTCGGAAAAGCTATTGCTGGGGTGGTCCTTGTGGCGTTTCTGAGCAAAAGTCAAACCAATTTCCACTACAAAAATTATTGAAAAAGAACAGAGAATAACAAAATGTAACTGACAGGGGGAAATATAATAGAGGGAAACATTCCACGTGGGAAAAACATATCTAAAAAGAAAGATGATGAGACTTACCAAACAAAAGCGCTGGCAGGTCGATACACACACAAACAAACACAAAGATACACACAAAATTCTAGCTTTCGCAACCAACGGTTGCCTTGTCAGGAAAGAGAGAAGGAGAGGGAAAGATGAAAGGATTTGGGTTTTAAGGGAGAAGGTAAGGAGTCATTCCAATCCCGGGAGCGGAAAGACTTACCTTAGGGGGGGGAAAAAGGACAGGTATACACTCGCACACACACACATATCCATCCACACATATACAGGCACAAGCAGACATTTGTAAAGGCCTTTACAAATGTCTGCTTGTGCCTGTATATGTGTGGATGGATATGTGTGTGTGTGCGAGTGTATACCTGTCCTTTTTTCCCCCTAAGGTAAGTCTTTCCGCTCCCGGGATTGGAATGACTCCTTACCCTCTCCCTTAAAACCCAAATCCTTTCGTCTTTCCCTCTCCTTCCCTCTTTCCTGACGAGGCAACTGTTGGTTGCGAAAGCTAGAATTTTGTGTGTATCTTTGTGTTTGTTTGTGTGTCTATCGACGTGCCAGCGCTTTTGTTTGACAGGGGGAAATGGTGTAGATAAGAGTTCATCCTTAACCATGTTAACATGTCTTCTTTTTTGCGGTGTCCATGTCTTCAAAAATCTCCTACTTCATTTCTGCATGAAAAGTCTGCTCCAAAATCTTGCAATAAGTTTCATCGTCCAGGAATTTCTAATGTATACAAAACTGTCTTGATATTAAATGCAATTTATTTTATGTTGCTTCCCTCCTCCAAATGTCATAACAGCTTCCACAATATGTCTACACATTAAAATCATGGTGGTTCATGGTGTGGGTTCCTGTAGTCATGTCCTAGTTCATGAACCACGGGCAAAGTATGAGTGGCCAAGTAAGTGGTCCCGACAGTCGGGATACCAGTTACTTGGGAATAAGGCTGGGCATCTCGGACATATTCTGAGTCGTGGTCACCTTTGTGCTCATATGGCAAAGACTACCAAATCCACCGGTTAGCCCTCAGCCGTTAGGGGTAAAACCCAATGGGACTCGGGGTAAGTAAGGCTAGCAACCTGCTTCCCTGGTACTTTAAATATGATGCTGGCAATAATCACAGCAAAATGCCTCGGACCTTTGGAGGTGACGGAGTCCCACCTCTAACTGACAAACCAGGGACTCCTAAGATACGACTTGGCAAACAAATGGTAATGAGATGGGGAGCTATTAATATCAATGGGGGCTACTCTGGGAAGAAGGTAGAGCTGGCAGAGGCTGCAAGTAAGATGGGGCTGGACGTTTTAGCGGTTATTGACATTCGGGTAAGGGGTGAGAAAGAAGAGGAAGTGGGAGAATACAAGGTCTACCTGTCAGGAGTCAAAGCAGGAATAGCACAATGGGGTGTAGGGCTTTACATCAGGAAAGAAATGGAACCCAGTGTAGTTGCAATAAGGTATGTAAACGAACGACTGATGTGGATAGATTTGACAGTGTCTAGCAAGAAAATTAGGATTGTGTCAGTATATTCGCATTGTGAAGGGACAGATCAAATTAAGATGGATAGTTTTTATGGGGCACTCAGTGATGTAGTTGTTAGAGTAAAGGACAAGGACAGTGTTCTGCTCATGGGTGATTTTAACGCCAGGATTGGAAATCGAACAGAAGGGTATTGAAAGGTTATGGGTAAATTTGGAGAGGATATGGAGGCCAACAGGAACGGGAAACAACTCTTGGATTTCTGTGCCAGTATGGGCTTAGTAATCACAAACTCCTTTTTTAAACATAAGAACATTCACCGGTATACTTGGGAAGGCAGGGGAACCAGATCTGTCATTGACTATATAATAACAGATCAGGAATTCAGGAAAGCTGTGAGGGACACACGTGTATTCAAGGGATTCTTTGATGACACTGATCATTATTTAATCTGCAGTGAAATTGGGATTGTGAGGCCGAAAGTGCTGGAGGTCAGGTCCATATGTAGGAGGATAAGAGTGGAGAAACTTCAGGATAAGGAAATCAGGCACAAGTACATAACAGCGATCTCAGAAAGGTACCAGTTAGTTGAATGTAGTCAATTACAGTCATTGGAAAAGGAATGGACAAGGTACAGGGACACAGTACTAGAAGTGGCTAAAGAATGTCTTGGAACAGTAGTGTGTAAAAGTAGGATGAAGCAAACAGCTTGGTGGAATGATACAGTCAGGGCAGCCTGTAAAAGGAAAAATAAGGCATATCAAAAATGGCTACATACCAGAACCCAGGTAGACAGAGAAAGTTATGTTGAAGAAAGAAACAAAGCCAAACAGATAATTGCAGCATCCAAGAAGAAATCGTGGGAAGACTTTGGAAACAGGTTGGAGACTATGGGTCAAGCTGCTGGAAAACCATTCTGGAGTGTAATTATCAGTCTTCGAAAGGGAGGTAAGAAGGAAATGACAAGTATTTTGGACAGGTCAGGAAAACTGCTGGTGAATCCTGTGGATGCCTTGGGCAGATGGAGGGAATATTTTGAAGAGTTGCTCAATGTAGGTGAAAATGCGATCAGTAATGTTTCAGATTTCGAGGTAGAATGGGATAGGAATGATGATGGAAATAGGATCACATTTGAGGAAGTGGAAAAAATGGTCAGTAGATTGCAGTGCAATAAAGCGGCTGGGGTGGATGAAATTAAGTCAGAACTCATCAAATACAGTGGAATGTCAGGTCTTAAATGGCTACATAGGATAATTGATATGGCCTGGGAGTCAGGACAGGTTCCATCAGACTGGACAAAAGCAGTAATCACACCAATCTTTAAACATGGAAACAGAAAAGATTGTAACAACTACAGAGGTATCTCTTTAATCAGAGTTGTGGGTAAAATCTTGTCAGGTATTGTTGAAAGGAAAGTGCGAGTATTAGTTGAGGACCAATTGGATGAAAATCAGTGTGGGTTTAGGCCTCTTAGGGGTTGTCAAGACCAGATCTTCAGCTTACGGCAAATAATGGAGAAGTGTTATGAGTGGAACAGGGAATTGTATCTATGCTTTATAGATCTAGAAAAGGCATATGACCGGGTTCCTAGGAGGAAGTTATTGTCTGTTCTACAAGATTATGGAATAGGAGGCAAACTTTTGCAAGCAATTAAAGGTCTTTACATGGATAGTCAGGCAGCAATTAGAGTTGACGGTAAATTGGGTTCATGGTTCAGAGTAGTTTCAGGGGTAAGACAAGGCTGCAACCTGTCTCCACTGTTGTTCATGTTATTTATGGATCATATGTTGAAAATAATAGACTGGCTGGGTGAGATTAAGATATGTGAACACAAAATAAGCAGTCTTGCATATGCGGATGACTTAGTTGTGATGGCAGATTCGATTGAAAGTTTGCAAAGTAATATTTCAGAGCTAGATCAGAAATGTAAGGACTATGGTATGAAGATTAGCATCTCCAAAACGAAAGTAATGTCAGTGGGAAAGAAATATAAATGGATTGAGTGCCAAATAGGAGGAACAAAGTTAGAACAGGTGGACGGTTTCAAGTACTTAGGATGCATATTCTCACAGGGTGGCAACATAATGAAAGAACTGGAAGCGAGGTGTAGCAAAGCTAATGCAGTGAGCGCTCAGCTACGATCTACTCTCTTCTGCAAGAAGGAAGTCAGTACCACGACTAAGTTATCTGTGCACCGTTCAATCTTTCGACCAACTTTGTTGTATGGGAGCGAAAGCTGGGTGGATTCAGGTTACCGTATCAACAAGGTTGAGGTTACGGATATGAAAGTAGCTAGGATGATTGCAGGTACTAGTAGATGGGAACAATGGCAGGAGGGTGTCCACAATGAGGAAATCAAAGAAAAACTGGGAATGAACTCTATAGATGTAGCAGTCAGGGCGAACAGGCTTAGATGGTGGGGTCATGTTACACGCATGGGAGAAGCAAGGTTACCCAAGAGATTCATGGATTCAGCAGTAGAGGGTAGGAGGAGTCGGGGCAGACCGAGGAGAAGGTACCTGGATTCGGTTAAGAATGATTTTGAAGTAATAGGTTTAACATCAGAAGAGGCACCAATGTTAGCACTGAATAGGGGATCATGGAGGAACTGTATAAGGGGGGCTATGCTCCAGACTGAACGCTGAAAGGCATAATCAGTCTTAGATGATGATGATGATGATGATGATTAAAATCAGATCAAGACTAACTAAAAGTTTTTTACGTCTGAATTAAGCTTCTGCTCTCGAGAGACAAAAAAGAAATGGATAGTTACAATTTTAGTATTTTCTCTGCCGTCGAGCGCTCATACTGCTGCGACGGTATAATTTATATCTGAGGGAACGAGTGTAGCGCGGCGAAATTCAAAGTCCCGCTACAATTTTGTACTCTGTCATGGACAAGTTGGAATTGTTTGCACAAGTAGTCTATAACATTGCTATTATCATTAAGTTTGAATAAAAGCAACTGACGAAATGTTTCTGGAGATTGTCCTCGCGGCAACTTTTCGAGCGTTTATTTCCTCTACTTCTTCCTCCAGAATACTTTTATTTATTAAGTCTGAAGTGACTAGTTTCTCTTTAAAGTGACGGTCCACATTATCTACTCGCTTGTTAATGCCTGCAATTTGTGATTGGATTGTAGGAATAGTTTGTCTTGCTTTTAAACATTTTCCTTTAAAGTGTGTAACCTTTGTTTTACAGCATCAAATGCAACATAACATACACTTTGAAATGATCGTAGTTTTTTCACTCAGTTCAGACTCTAAACTATTACATTTATCTTCAGTATCAAGTTCTAGTTTCTTTACCAATTCCTGGAATTGGTTACTCTGTGTATGACTAGTCAGTGAACAGCTGCTTGACGTGACTACTTAAAGAGCTAGTTAATTCACCTTTCAAATCTACCTAAAAAATTTCCACTTTGGTGGTTAAAATATCAAATTCAGTCTTCAAATTTCCCACACCTTCACGCAACTGGCTAAATTCCTTATTTTGTTCTTATACTTTTGCGCCTAACGATCCTAAAGTCTTATTCTAAATGTTCAGTTTATCATTTACTTGAATATTTACTGTTTCTACTTCTCTACTTAAATTAGCGCTCTGTGCATCTAGCTTTTCACTTAAATTCACACTCAGTTCATCTCTCCAGGAAGCATTCTGAGCATTTAAAGTTTTACTTAGAGTAGTAATTTGACCACTTGACTCTGTTTTTACAGAGTCTAACTTTAGACTTTGTTCTTTGATTATTAGACTTAGTTCTTTGATTAAATTTACTACTTCAGCCCAGTCTGGCGTTTCCCTATTCACTGTCATAGCCATGACTGGTTCTGCTAGTTGCTGTTCTTGATGCATCACGTTATTGATTTTAGACCTAGTAATCATCTAAAAGAAAATTCACCACTGAGTTCAATAACTACACTAACAGTTTATCATTCAACAGTTCTATCAACTTCACCAAACAATTATTGTTTCTCACTCACCCGGCGTAGAGTTCTAGTTGCATTAGTGAGCGGATGTGTAATCAGCACCGGTGGACAGCTGTAGTGGTTGTTAATAAAAAAAAGGAAAAGAGAGAAGAAAATAAAAAGAAAAAAAAAGGTTGAAAATGTGGGAAGAAATCGTAAGTGAAATTTTTTTTTTTTAAAAAAATCATTAATGACCGTGAAAAAAGGGAAAGAACGAAAGAAATGCAGATCGGACTTCGTATTAAGGAAAAGCTATAGTTGGGGTGGTCCTTGTGGCGTTTTTGAGCAAAAAATTAAACCAATTTCCACTACAAAAATTATTGAAAAGAAACAGAGAATAACAAAATGTAACTGACAGGGGGAAGTGGCGTAGATAAGAGTCATCCTTTACCAGGTTAACTTGTCTTCTTTCGTGCGGCGTCCAGGTCTTCAAAAATCTCCTTCATTTCGGCGTGAAAAGTCTGCTCCGAAATCTTGCAGTCGTCCAGGAATCACTAATTTATACCAATTAAAATCATCTTGATACGGTAAGCAATTTAATTTACTTTGCTACTTCCATCCTCCGAATTTCTTAACAACTTCCACAATATGTCTACACATTAAAATCAGATCAAGACTAGGTAATAAGTTTTTTTTAACGTCTTCATCAGATCACGTCTCCCTTAAGCTTCTGCTATCAAGAGACAATAAAGAAGCGGATAGAAAAACAAAAAAGAGTTACAATTTTAGTATTTTCTCTGCCGTCGAGCGCTCATACCGCTGCGACGGCACAATTCATGTCTGAGGGAACGAGTGCAGTGCGGCGAAATTCAAAGTCCCGCTACACAGCACTGGCGCCACCAGCGTCGAATGTTGGTTTCAGCAACGTCGTTGGCGAGTGGGCACGGAGTCAGCACCAGTGAGCAACAGCTGGTGCAGTCGGCGTCAGTCGCTGGTTACTGTGTTGGTGCGATGTCATGTGTGAAAACTGCTTACTCTCCACGCCCAATCTTCTTAGTTGAAAAGTTGAGGCCTTCTATCCGGTCCTTCCCCCCACTATTACTTTCTCATGACTTCTACTGCATTGCACTCGCAAATTTCTTCCATTGGTTTATTGGACTCAATACAATTACTGGAAACAGTTCTCATATCTTGTTAGGCCTGGTTGCTATGGCAACACCTAATATCTTCTTCCCACTTCTGTTGTAGGCGACTTGCCCACAGCAAATAATTGCATAGCCATCCGGTATAATGTGTTAACAAAAAAATATTTATTCGCAAAAACTCACAATGGGAAGAAACTAAAAAAACAACAGAGAAGTAACAAAAACTAGGAAACTCTATAGTATTATGGCAAAGATTAAAAAAAAACAACGTATGACCAGAAAAAAACTCTCACGCGCTTTTGATATCACTTTGCACCAGACATGAGAAATATCACTGTCACACAGTGACACCCCCCCTCCCCCAAAGTGTGGAGCCCCAGGGATATCTTGATACTTGAATTTTATTCGACGTCCAGCTCTGGTGTGTGTAGGGTATCTCGGGGACGGTGACGTTGTTTGTGGTGGTGATTCACCTGTCTTGGACGATGTACTGAGTGGTGTTTCGGTATGCTCTGCGTCCATCATGTGTTGATCCACAGGCATTGTGTCAGAGGTCGGAGAGGGTAAAACCCATGCTGGCTTGACACATTCAATCGATACCTTTTTCGGAACACCATTATACATTATGTCCATGGTATGCTTATTTCTACTCAATACCTGAAATGGGCCAATATATGGTGGTTGTAAAGGCGCTTTGACTGGGTCTGTTCACAACATTACGTGAGAGCAATTGTATAAGTCTTTGTGTGCAAACACTTTACGGTTGTCATGGTGAGAAGATGGCGGGCAATCTGTATTTGTGCAGTGACGTTTTAGCTAGTGCACCCAGTGTGTGAGGCCCTCTGATCCAGGTAGTGAGGTTGGTACTAAATAATGTGCAGGAATCCGTAACGGCTCACCGTAAACCATCTCGGCAACTGATGCACCAATATCGGGTTTGTGAGCTGTCCGCAGACCTAACAACACTAATAGTAATGCTTCCGTCCATCTCTCTTGATGACACATCAATGCTGCTTTGAGTGTTCTGTGCCATCGTTTGACCATACTATTACTGGAAGGGTGATAGGTAGTCGTGTGGTGGCGTTGGAAACCACACATCTTAGATAGCTCGAGGAACAACGTGGATTCGAACTGACGTCCTTGGTCAGTTGTGACATGAAGGGGGCATCCAAAACGGGCAGCCCACGTACACAGAAACATCTTCGCAGTAGTTTCGGCTGAAATATCGACTATTGGAGTTGCTTCTGCCCATCTTGTGCATCTATCTATGGCCGTGAACAAATATCTGTAACCCTCTGACTTTGGGAGAGGTCTAACCAGATCCACGTGAACGTGTGCGAATCTCGCAGAGGTACCTTGAAAAATCTCCAATATCAGCACGCACATGTCGTCCTACTTTACTTTATTGACAAGGAATGCAGGAACGTACCCAAAGGCGCGCATCTCTTTTTCATAGAAGGCCATACATAGCGGTCAATCAGCAGCTTGATTGTAGCATTGGCTCCTGGGTGTGATAGTGTGTGGACACTGCCGAATGCCGTCTTGTGCAATATTTCTGAAATGAATGGTTTTGGTCTGCCTTGAGAAAAGTCGCACCACAGCTTCAGCTTGGAGTTAGGCACCAGAATTTGCTCGAACTTCAGACCTGTCGACGGGTCGTTTAACAGCTGTCGTAGCGCTGCATCCTAGGTCTGTTCCACTGCAAGTTTATCATAGTCTATAATTTCTGAAGTCCCGCAAATACGTGAAAAATAGTCAGCCACTAAATTTTCTGTGCCTCTTAAATGGCGTATATCTGTCATGAACTGACTTATGAACTCAATATAACGGAACTGTCTTGGTGAGCACTTATCACTGGTGTTTATAAAAGCCGATGTTATGGGTTTGTGGTCTGTAAACACAGTCACTGGTCTAGCATCTATTTGTGGGCGGAAGTATCTAATTGCTTTGTGGATCGCGAACAATTCTCTATCATACGCGCTCTGTAACTTTTTAGAGAAAAACCGTAGTGGTTGCCATTGCCCTTCTACACGCTGGTGCAGCGCCGCCCCTATTGCTGACTGGCTTGTGTCTACGACCATAGCTAGCTGTGCGTATGAACTGGGTGAGTGAGCAACACTGCTTTGCTGAGGCTTGCTTGAAGATCGTTAAATGCTTTGTCCATTTCTTTTGTCCACTTAATTATTCGTCGACCTTTGGTGTTGCGTCCCTTGAGTGCATCAGTGAGTGGTGCTTGCACCATAGCCGTTGCTGGCAGATGACGTCTATAAAAATTTATTACTCCCATGTATTGTTGTAGCTCTTGGTAGTTTGTCAGTTGCGGAAGGGCCTGTATCACTGCAATCTTCTCTGGCAGAGGCAATATACCTTCTGATGACACGGTATGGCCGAGGAAAGTGACTTGGTTCTTGTACATGACGCATTTATTTTCGTTTAAAACGACTCCGTAGTCAGATAGACACTTACGAAGTTGACACAGATGCAGTTCATGTGTTTGACTATCCGGAGAGAAAACAAAGATGTCATCAAGATAAGCAAAGCAAAATGTTAATCCCTTTATCACTTCGTCGATAAAATGCTCCCAAGTCTGTGCTGCATTCTTAAGGCCAAAGGCATAAATAAAAACTCGAATAATCCAAATGGTGTAATCACTGCTGTCTTCTGAACATCTCTTGGAGCCACCAGTATCTGGTTGTATGCTTTCTTGCAATCGAGGACGCTAAAAATTTTCGCGCCGGCCAAAGCACATGTGAAGTCCTGTATATTAGGTACTGGGTATCTATCTGGAATGGTTCTTGAGTTTAATGCTCGGTAATCCCCACATGGTCTCCATGATCCATCTTTCTTACGTACTAAGTGTAGGGGTGAAGACCACGGACTGTCTGACAGGCGAATTATTCCCGACTGTAACATTTCCCTGAATATCGCCTTTGTTTCTGTCAATCTCTGCATCTACATCTACATCTACATCCATACTCCGCAAGCCACCTGAAGGTGTGTGGCGGAGGGTACCCTGAGTACCTCTATCGGTTCTCCCTTCTATTCCAGTCTCGTATTGTTCGTGGAAAGATGGATTGTCTGGTGCGATTCTACGTGCTCGTCATGAAACGGGTTGTCCTGGCGTGGTACGAATATAGTGAACTGTACTATGTTTAACTTCTTTTGTCTGTCTGTCAGAACATCTCCGATTCTTCTCTTCGTCATGTAGCTCTTCGGCTACAGAGTTGCCAATCGCCTGTAGCTTCTCACAAGTTGCATGCCCTTTAGTGCTTGATATTGCACTGTTGTCTGTCAGATTTAACAAATGCTTTCCTTGTAAGTTGACCGCCAACTCGAAATGTGCCAGAAAATCAGCACTCAAAATAGGTTCTGTTATACCAGCTATCACAGAAGACCAGGTAAACTGTTTGGAAAAACCCACATCAATCTTGCACACTGTACATCTGTACATATTAATCACAGAGTTATTCACTGCCTTCAAACGTGGCTGTATGTATTTTTCATTGTGTGACGCATGGCTGACAGGAAGCGAACTAATGTCTGACCCGGTATCCACCAAAAACCTTGTACCCGTAATTACGTCTGATACATACAGTCTTTTCGAAGGAGGAGGCATATGTATTGATGATTGCTGTCGCTGACATGAAAACACTGCACTGTTTCTGTACATACCTTGGTTGACTGAGTAGGCGCACGCTGATATACATCTTGTAGCATCTCTCCCAAAACGTTTATGGTACACCTTAGCTCTTCCTCTTGTTGACTTTGTGTTTCACGCCCAGCCCGGTCTCTCTTGCACTTAAAGATAACTTGTGGTCACTGTAGCGTGCGTAGCTGCGTTCGCAAATCCTCTATTGCAGTTTTTAAATCTCTAATTTCATTTGAACTTTTTGTTGTTTGTTGCGTTGCGACCGCGGCACAGTTTACTGTTATATCGTCAGTTTCGTCTTGCTGGTAATCGTAGTTATCGTACGTGGCCTCTGTCGACGTCATTGTGACTGTTGGAGTATGCTCGTGCGACTCGTAGATTCTGTATGCAGCGAGCAGCAGTTCGTCTACTGATCTTTCGTCATATATAGCTAGTGTAGTTCTTACTTGCGTTGGTAGCTGTTGTTGCCATACGTGGAGTAACAGTCTATCAGAGACTGTCGAGCTATCTACCAGGCTGCGTAAATGACGCCAGTATTCTGACGGGGTCCTATCTCCCCGTTTCTCTTGGTACAGTACTTGTTTGATGTCGACTGACTTCACACACCGAGAAATTAATTCTTCTTTCAGACTACAGTATGCTCCTTCTGTAGGCTGGTTCACTATAATGTCAGATATCAAAGCCGAGGTCTGATGGTCCAAATTACTTATCACCAAGGTCAACTTCTCGTGATCACTGACTTTTCTTTGTTGTAGAAATATATTTTCCATTACCGCAAATCATGAGTGTGGCTGAGAAGGAATGAATGGGGGCGCTCGTAATTGCAGCCGTTGAGTCGGTGAAGCGTTCAAACCAGCGGGTAGTTCTGTTGCTGTGATTGTGCTGCAGTAGTCCCAGTTTCCGATGATGTTGCCTTGCTGGTATGTGCCATGGTTGTTGAACCAATGTCATTCCTATGGTCCAGTATATGCTTGAAGTTCGTATCTTTCGAAATATGCAACTGTAAAGTTTCTATCTCATTCTGAAGCCTATGAATTTCTTCTGTTATCGAACCGTATTGTTTGCCATCGTCGTTCATTGCTTTTGCAGTTAATGTTCGACGTAGCTAACGAAAGGTTTAAAGTTCCTTAATCGGAGGTCACCAATTATGTAGGCGACTTGCCTACAGCAAATAATTGCATAGCCGTCCGGTATAATGTGTTAACGAAAAAGTATTTATTCACAAAAACTCACAATGAGAAGAAACTAAAAAAACAACAGAGAAGTAACAAACACTAGGAGGCTCTATAGTCTTACGGCAAAGATAAAAAAACAACACATGACCAGAAAAAAACTCTCGCGCACTTTTGATATCACTTTGCACCAGACATGAAAAATATCACTGCCACACTGTCTTGAAATTCCCATTTTCTTCGGATCCTGACTTGGGTCGCCACGTTCTTACGTTTTTCGCCACAGAAAATAATATCTTCTCATTTCTGTAATCTATTGATCACATATATGAACTTAAGTGTCAATGTACTTGTTGATTAACGATGTACTAGAACTGCTGTACGAACAAAATTCTCTTCTTAGACATAAATATCTTCATCTTCTCACTCGTATCTCGAGCTTTAGAAATAATTAAGTACGTTAAGACATACGAGTTGGTTTAAAAACCATATGAAAATATGAACATGCGTCTTGACTTCTCAGAGTCCAATACGTGAAGTAAGTTAAAAGTCTCTAGTCTCAAGCGAGTCCAATACATGAATGTACATAGAAATCCGTATTCAATTGTTCATTAGTCTTTTTGAAATCAACACAGACACTAAAGAGCACAGAATACTACATAAACTTTTCTTTTTCTTCTCTACCGTACAAACTCTGTAGACTATACAGCAGGTACATGTCTGCTGTACCACCGGGTCAATCTTTTTCTCATAACTGTTTTTTGACCTGCACATACAAATAGGCGATGCGCAGTAGGGTGTATTCAATTTTCCCACTCACCTCTAAAATATCGGGTGTTCAAAACGGTGGAAGGCCAAGTGGTTCTAGAATTTACTCCGATATTCTCAAAGTACTACACAGTGTACCATATGTTTCGTGCCAATTCATGGAACAATGTTTTTAATAACCATTTGTGCACAATAAAACCGTCTAAGATTGCAACAAAGACACAGGTTTGGCAGATATCAATGTTGGAGAAAACCACTAGCTCTGATTCTTACGAGGCGCAGAGTTATGTTTGCTTTAACAGTTCTTCGAAGTGAAAGCACTCCTAAAGTAGTTTAAAAGTGTCCTGATTTTGTAGTGGAAGGGAGTAGTATTTTGCTGATTACTAGGTCACCGAGTAAGCTGACATACGAGCAAGGAACTGAAATATGATCAAGGAAGTTTATTGAAGAGACACCATGGTAAATGGTCCTGTGTCTCTTTGAGAGATTGCCTCGAAGTTCAGCCAGAAGGTCTTGTTCAGTTAGGAGGGAAAATGGCTGGAAATGAAGGACAGTAAGATGTGGTTGGTGAAATAAACTTCTTTTTCTGTGCATTTGGAGGGAACAAAGTAATAAAAGTCTCCATTAAGGGCATGGCCATCTTACCTTTGGGTATCTATTCTGTTGAGACGAATGGCGTACCTGTCATGATTACTACATGTGTTTTTCAGTATACCACATGTTAATATAATGTGTCTCATATTCTGAAGAAGAGGATTCTGTATGTTTTAAATAGGAGATCTATCCTCTATTTTAGCTGGCAATGAGAAGACTGTGGTGTGTGTGTGTGTGTGTGTGTGTGTGTGTGTGTGTGTGTGATTTTGTTAATTGTTTGGGCTGCAATCTAAATTTTATAATATTTTATTTTACTTTAGGCATCATGTCCTGTTCAGATTTAATAGTAGTTAAACTTTAAACAAGAAGTACATAAGTTAATGCTTTTCCCATCAACCGCCACTAATTCCATGGTATTTATGTTAGTACATTACAGTCATAGCACTGCTCTTTTTTGTAAGGATTAATAGAACACTATAGAAATATATTCACCAATATTACTGACAATGAACTTGTTAACATGATTTACGTGTGTTTCTTAGTACAATTTGCTGATGGACAGTGGGAGACGACATGTTCCAAGGTGAAAGCTATTCTTATGAACACTAGAACAATGTGAAAAAACTGAGGTCTTAATTCTAAGAATATGTACTGGATACACACCACTTTAATAAGACCAACTTAATATAGGGAGCTACAGTGTGATGGAGCAAAATACAATGAAGGTGGCTGCTGAGGAGCTTGGCAAGGTGCAGAGACTGGCCTACTTAGCCATAACAGGCAGAATTAGCAGCACACCCACTACTGGGATGGAGACCATGCAGGACATGTGCTCATTACACTTGTGGGTTATAATGGAAGCATAACTGGAGCATATAGGCTGATAACTGGAAATATTGGGTATCTTTAGGGTATCCTGAATCCACACCAATATGGGATGTGTTATATATAGGAATGGTCAGGGAAATGCCAGCTACCATATAGCAACTTGCAGTTGCTCCAACAAACCTTCCATGTAACAGTTGGAAGTAGAGAGCAGTGGAAGAACAAACCACAACACCATTAGGAGGCATAATCTGGTTCACTGATGGGTCAAAATCATGAGGGCCTTGGAGTGGGTGTTCTCTCTAGTCTAGACTGCACCCCATACAATCTCTGTAGTAAAGTTGGCCACATTGTTCCAGGCAGAAATAAATGCTATCAGAGTGTACATGGAGGAGAATCTGCATATCATTCAGACAGTCAAACAGCTGTGAAATCTCCATCAGGCACTGCAGTGAGATCAAAGATCATTGCAGAATGCTACAAAGCCCTTTTGAGGCTATGGGTTGCTGGTCACTCGGTAATCAGTGGCAATGCAGAAGCTGATAGGCTAGAAAGGACAGCTGTTAAGACTCCATTTATTGGATGGGAACCAGTCCTAAGCACAACTAAAGTGACGATTAAATAGAAAATACAAAACTGGATCAGAAGACAACATGCTGAATATTGGACTATGACCCAAAAACAAAAATATGGCGAGCTAATTATACCAGAGCCATGATTTAAGAGTAGTTCTGTAACCCTGGGCTTGAACGGGAGACAGACTAAACTCATGGTAGGACTGACAGGCTGTTGAAACTTTAAGAAACACCTACACATGATAGATGCAAAGAAGCCTCTATGTGCAGGCCATGTGATGAGGATGATGAAACACAACCACACCTAATCATCCAGTGCAAAGTGTTGCGTGATCAAAAGAGAAAATATTTGTTTGATAAAGTCCTGAAGAAATTATGCCTAATAAAGAACTAGCAAATGGCCTACTACTGTATAAGGGTACTGGTTGGCTTTACTGGAACCATAGGTAGCAAAATGGTGCAGCAATTGTGGGATAGGATCTTTTTTGTTTTTATCTTCCTGACCAAATAAAATAAAATCAAATAATAAGAAGTATGTAAGTTTATCCTTTTTCCATCAGCCACCACTAACTCCACAATACTACTGTCAGTACATTACAGTCAGAGCACAATTCTTTTGTGTAAGGACTAATAGAATAGTAGAGAAATATATTCACCAATATTAGTGACAGTGAACTGTCAATGTGATGTACATGTATTTCTCAAAACTATTTGCTGATAGAGAATGGGAGACAGGGTGCCTCTTGATATATTTTTTGTATTTCCAGCCCAAATTATTCTCTTCTCCAAGAGGAATTCACTGTCTCCCACAATATTTAACACTTTCTAAAATATGTGCCCTGATGTAAGATTTAAAGAGTTACGTATTTTGGTAAGAAGAGAATAATTTGGGCTGGAAATACAAAAAATATATCAAGAGGCACCCTGTCTCCCATTCTCTATCAGCAAATAGTTTTGAGATATACATGTATGTCACATTGACAGTTCACTGTCATTAATATTGGTGAATATATTTATCTACTATTCTATTAGTCCTTACACAAAAGAATTGTGCTCTGACTGTAATGTACTGACAGTAGTATTGTGGAGTTAGTGGTGGCTGATGGGAAAAGCATAAACTTACATACTTCTTATTATTTTATTTGATCAGGAAGATAAAAACAAAAAGCTGGCTCTGGTCGGTATTCCCGTCCCCTTGTTATTGACAAATAAATGCCTATGCTGTTCATACACTGTTACATTTCACACATTGTTGACTGTGACACTTTGCCCTGGAGAAAGGTGGTGAGAGATGGCACAGTGATTAAGACACTGGACTTTAATTTAATTTGAAGGATGGTGCTACAAATACTTACCTAGCCATTTAGATTTAGGTGTATGTGGTTTCAGTAAATCACTTAACAGTAAGTTCTAGAATAGTTACTTTGAAAAGAATGATGCTGATGTCCTTCATTATCCTCCAATCTGAGTTTGTGCTCAGTCTCTTAATGAGATCATCATCATCATCATCTTTCCCTGCAGATAGTGTTTTTTTCCTGTTTGGCACAGTGAGAGCCTTGTACAATGTCTGGTGAGCGGCACAGTCAGTCAAGCTTTAGAGATGAAGTGCCCCACTCTGTGGTCTGGAGCATTGTGATCTTGCTCCTAAACCTGTATCATATTGTAATAGTCACAAGCTTATTGCAGTGTCAGTTCCCATCAGTTATATGTTGTGTCTACCACCATATGTTTAGCTAACAGGAGCACCCTCCAGTTTCTCTTCAGCATGTGTGCTACAATGGATTCCATCCCCCAATGACATCCAAAAGGCATTTTCACTAATCTCACTGAGTCACGTCTGTTATATACTTATATTGCTGTTTAATGAAATATTTATCCATCGTCTTTCTGTAAACAGATGGCAAGAGATTTTATTTTCTTTTTCCTTTTTCTTTCAGTATACCGACAGTGAGCTGTACAACCAGCTGTCGTATTTTCGGCACATATTTGATTTGACAAAAGCTCCCGAGCACAGTAAGTAAACATTATATGAATGCATTTACTTCCAATTAATATTAAAATTTGTAATTAATATACATCTGTCATTCTGGTGTGCCAGCTTATTTTGCACATTCTGTTTTCTGTAAGTTCAAGAAAGCTAAAATATTTTATAGTGTTGATTTCTGGACACCTTCTACACTCAGTTTAAAAATAAGGTTATAGCCATTTGTTACTCTCAGTATTTTAGTGATAGCAAACAGTCATGAATAAGTAGTTTGTTTTTAACAGCAAAAAAATAAATGCTATTGTCCACAGAACCAGGTGCTGTACGAGTACAAAATGATGTTGATATGGCATACGTAAAATTACAGAAGCAGTTGGACTTGATACTAAGCTCTAGTGCCTACTGCTCCATAGATCTTCACAGATTATTTGCAGATATGGGTTTTGGGATATCCGAAACTCCAGGAATACAGGAACTTCCCAGCTCAAGCTGATTTCCCATCAAACGTTTTGTACTGTTGATTTTATATGTATAGATTGTCTTTTATTAGAAAAAAACTTTGTACAAAATTTAGTTGCATGTATTTTCAGGAGTTATTTTAATTTATATTTGTAAATATTTTTAGCTGTACATTTATTCTGCAGTGTTCATATAACTGCCTTACTCACTTCTTTATTGTACATACAGAATGAACTATTTACATTTGGCACATACTTTTATATTTCAGACAAATAAATAAATGTAAAAATTTGGTCCTATATTTCCAAGTGCCTACTTCAAGAATTTATTTTTTGTAAACCAAAATTATACTTTATCTGAAAGTTCATTACCTGCTCAAGTAACAGTATTACATCACGTAACAGAATCCTTTTATGACAAGTAATGCACATTTTTATGACTTTAGACAAACTTAAGAGACACACTTTGGGAAATATTACCAGTAGATAGAATACCAGCACACCTTGTTAATCCAACAAAAAATTATATGACTTATACTAATCCTATGCTTATGCTTCACAATGTGCGTTAAAGAAGAACCTCTTGTATAAGTCAATAAGTCAACTTTTTAAGGGAACTCGTGTCATAAGCAGACAGCAGGTAAAGCAGTATACATATGAATCTATGTAAATACAAAGAACAAATGCGAAAATTAAAACAATTTATGACATATTCAGCAGTGTTTTATGTCTCCAGAGTGTGCCCTTACCTTGTTCCATTACTAGCCATGGTGTATGTTTATTTGCTATGTAAAATCACTTCTGTATTGCATGAACTGTGAATAGAATTTTTAACACCATTTCATATCTAGTTTAAAGGTTCAGTTTTGAAATGCTTTTTCATTGGCTGGCTTTGGTATGTCACAAATGTTCCCTTATTATTTCATGTTTTTGAGACCAGTGGTTTTCTATGTCAGGCACCTCAGATTTGATCTGTGAAGGGGTCTCCCTCCTTCATAAATTACTTTCTGACACTTCGTCACTGTTGTTGTTTGTGTGTGTGTGTGTGTGTGTGTGTGTGTGTGTGTGTGTGTTCAATTCTCCTCCTCCTTCATACTGCCGAATTTCAGTGTTTGTTTCTTCTCTAAACCTTCAATGCTCGAAGACTGATTCACAGTTAGTGCGTTGTTTCCTTCTTTCTCAGTGTTCATGTCTCGAACAGCCTCACAGTTGTCTTGTAAACACAGTGTTTCGATGTTTTTGTTAGCAGTTTAATACTGAATTGTTTATTAATTTCAAACAAGAATCACTCTCTACAGTCTTGATAGGACTCATTATTTCCTATTCCCTGTTGTTACTCCAATTAACAGTGCTTCCTAGGTGTTTTAAAGATCCATTGTTCTTAAGGTACAAGTTGCTTATCTCCAGTGTTTCCCTGCTTATTATTTGTCTTGTTATTACCATACACTTTGATCAGTTTTCAAATCCACTTCTTGCTTCTCTTATTATTTAGTCTTCCTCTGTTACACTTCAGTTAAAATAACTCGGTGACTGGCAGATTGCAGTGGGGTGAGGCATTATTGGGTGGCATGCAGCTAGCCAAGTTTGTGCATGCTCCTAAAGAACAGGCAATACTGTGAGTCACATAGCATTTGAGAAAGAGCTATAATTGGCTGGCATCTACAACTCAGCCCTTTGAAATGTCAGTCACAATGATATTTCAGTGGAAGTATATAAAAACTATTTTATCTGCAGAGTCTAACAAGCTCACATCTCTGCCAACTGATAATGTCTATTTTAGACAGTCAATGTCAGGTGCTTTGAGACCTGTCATGAGTGTAAAAAAAAGAAAAAATATGCAGATTCTCTGTCTTCAGTCCTTACTTTACATTTAGCAGCCTCAAAGCACATTCTAGTCAGTCTGGTTGATTTAATAAGATTTCTTTATTATTCCATTATCTTTCATATGCCTTCATAGGCTACATTAAAAAAGTTTGTAAATAGACAATGGTTTTAGAAGATGATTGATTGAGAACGAGATGTACAGGAAAAAGAAATATCAGTGGGTAGAGCATCTCTCAGTTTCATTTCATGTACTTGCATAGTTGCAGAGCACACCACTAGAAGTTAGTCTTCGTCTGCTATACTTTGATTAAAGTAACTTTGTGACTAACTGCCATGGTGGCTGGCAATGTTGCGAAGTGGAGCACTAGGAGGCAGGTGTGTCACAACGTGGTGAATAATGGAGACACATGCATTTTGTATCCTTGAATTCACTAAATGTGAATCAGTTGTGACAGTCCAACAATGATTTCACACCAAATACCAGGTAAAAGCTCCATCAGACAAAGGAATCAATGGGGGTCACAACACATTCCATAAGAGTAGCTGCTTACAAAGTGCAAAGAAAACAAGCCAACTGGGATCATCACTAGACAACGTGGAGCATGTGAAGGAATCATTTGTGCAGATACTGCAGTCAACTGTCTCGTGCATCCTTTGCAAATGCATGCTTGTAAGATCATACTGGCTGCATTTGTTAAATCTGCAGACTAATCAAGACAGTAAACTTCATTATTACTTTTGCTATGACTTGCACTGTCTACAGGAGAAATATAGTTTTCCATAGAAGTTGGTACTCAGTGACGAAGCCATGTTTCAAGTGTCTGGAAAGGTGAAATGTCATACTGTGCATGTTTAGGGCTCAAAACATCCACACAAGATTGTAGAACACGTTCATAATTCATCTAAAATTAATGTCCTGTCAGTGGAGACTTCATTTTCAAGAAGACTGTGCTCCACCACACTTTCTTTCTGGCAGCCGTGATTACCTCTTTGTCTTAGCATTGAATTGAATGTGCTTCCCATCATGACTCGGTTTATCAGGGCCCCCATGATCACCTGACTTCAATGCATGTGATTTCTTCTTATTGGGGTTATGTCAGAGACTGTGTTTTCCTGTCTCCACTGCCACGTAATCTGGGAGAGTTGCAAGGAAGGATAATTAATGTGGCCGTGGATATAAACCATGGCGTGTTAGTATGTGTATGGGAAGAGTCTTACTATCACAATTACTTTGCCTATATCTCACATAATGCCCATATCAAGTGCGTGTAATACGAGTTAAAACTTTAGAACAATGCTCCATCCACATGTGTGTGTCTGTGTCTATTTTCTGCATATCTTGCAGTTTTCGTGCTATTGTCTTCTGAAATACTTTGCACAGCTTTCTTTTGAAACACCGGCAGTACTTATGAATAATGCTGTGTACCTTATTAACAAATTACTACTTTTTCTCACTCAGTCATTTGTCTGAGTGTGAATATTGGTCTGCCAGTGACATGCTACTCCAAAAACAAGCCTGTTGTTCCAAGGTTTTCCTCCATACCAGAGAGTAACTTTTGTAAGACAATGCTTATGAAGATCTTGTGTGTACTACATAGTTCACCTCCCTAAAAATCTCATATTTGGACCTTTTCTGTGTGTTATGTATACAGTGAAACTACTATTTTATGTGTTCGTGCAGTCCAGACTTTAATGCCCAACTGAGAAAAATGTTAAAACCCTTCAAAATACAAGCAAAAAGACATGGAATTGGCATATATGATGAAAAATCGCAATCCTCTCCAATACATTGTATAAAATATGTATAAGTGAAGGAAATTAAATTACAATACTAAGTTTATATAATAATTTGCAGTGATGAATTTCATCAGTGTGTAACAGCAAGTAGAAACTCATCAAAAAATTGAAAATGGAATTTGGATACAAGGTAATCGAGCAACTTTCTAACATGCTACGACCACAGATCATACGTCAAAACACACGTTTTTGAGAGATCTTTCCTCCGTGCTCATAGAAAAAAGCAAAAACTGGTGAACATGGTGAATTAAAACAAAAATATCACACCAGTTAAGTGGTTAAACCATAGGCATAGATGCAGACATCTGCTTAGTGACAAAATTTGTCAGCATTGCTATTACTGTTTAATGCTTTTCGTACGAGCCACATTATAGATGCTTGCCACCGTCAAAATGTTATTTTAGGCTCAATGAGAGAAACAGAGACAGGAAAGCTCAGTGAATTTTTGTATACTGTGTAAAATGTAAATTTGAAAGAAAGCTCAAGGCGTTACTGTTTCGCTTCATGTCCTCTGTCACTGCTGCCAATCGTTACAGTCTACTGTGTGTGGTGCAAAGCGTATGTGTGAGTAGTGTATGTAATTGTTGCAATGGTATTGCATCAGAGTTGAACACAAAAATCTTTAAAATGTGCTATAGCGTGTAGCACATTATCTGCATAAAAAGTAATTTTCAGCATTTCACAAAATGCTTTCACCCCTACCTGCACTCCCGTTGTTGAAGGGCCACTCCCTCTCTCACACCTCTAGCAGGTGAGCTCATTTTGTGTGTGCTAGTGTGGTGTGATGGATGCACTGGATGTTGAGTGACTTAAACAAGTCACCAGCCAATAAAAGCCCACTAGCAGGTAATAGCCAATGTTTCCTCGAATATGAGAGCATATTCAAGAATTAGTGTTTGGATTTAAAAGGTTAACAATCGATATTGTTGCTGAATACAGTACATCAAGAATACATGTAAAAAGATGAGACTGAATGTAAGTGGAATAAGAAAAGGTGGTGACTAGTCCCCTTTGTCATCTATTGGCTGGGTCTGATACACTTCACGTCAACTGGTTTGCTTTTCCATTGTTGCTGCAGTCTAGCAGTAGTTGTATCATAATTTTGTGGTGAAGCTAAATGTTGCAGGTTGTACTGGCAACACTGATTGTGGATTATGTCAGCATTTCCTTTCTCATGTCTCCGCTCTCCACAATTGACTAAAATATTCCCTCAACTCTGCCACCACCTGCGGACCAAACCATCTCTTTGTGCCACTTATAACTTGTTCAGTCACTTTAAATGTCAATAGGAAGAAAACGGTATGAAGTCAAGCAAGACTTTGAGTAAGAACTTACTAGGAGGAAATGTAAAATCAGGGAATTTTTAGTATTCGTCTTATGGGTTTTTTGCAAGTGTTATGAATTATGGTGTAGAATTGCGAAAAACATAAAATCGGATAATGTAAAATTGAAGTTCCGCTGTATTAAGAACAGCGTGAATATAAAAGAGTGCACTTGAATGATAACATACCACAGCAGCATATTTGCAGATGACCGACACAGTGGGATATCAAAGTGAAAGCTGGAACAATGGCCTTCAAGTTATTCTACTGTCAGAAATTTTGAGGATTTACTTAAGGTATCGAGAGGCTTACATTACACAGGTGTTTATGTTCCTGAGGGTGTTTTCATTCCGTCATCACACCAACAAGAAAATGTGTGTTTTTGTCACCAGGCGTGTTTTGCTTTATTGAGGCAAACCATCATCAGTGGTATGTAGTTAAAGATATTTACAATTTGGTTTTGTTTACAATTTGTTGGATTTGCTTACGGTAATTTCTGCTTGGTTTTTATGTGCTTTTTGGAAACAGCACAATGTATGATTAAATAAAAAGTAGGAATAGATATTTAATAATACTAGTACATAATGAAAGCTGAACCTGTAATATCAACCAATACTGCAGCAAACACAGGCTCCCTAAAATGAAGTTCTTGTAATAGTAGGAGATAGTTCATTTCACTTGGAATTTACTAGTGGGTTACTATCTCTTAAAAAATCCATGATTATTTTGCAAGCTATGTATGATGGGATAAAGTAAATCATTCAGATAGTTAAGGGAGATGAAAATTTAATTGTGGAGGGGACTGAAATTCGATAGCAAGAAAACAAATAATAGGACAATGACAGGGGGGGGGGGGGGGGGGGGTAACACACTGGACTCGCATTCGGGAGGACAACGGTTCAATCCCGTGTCCGGCCATCCTGATTTAGGTTTTCCGTGATTTCCCTAAATCGCTTCAGGTAAATGCCGGGATGGTTCCTTTCAAAGGGCACGGCCGACTTCCTTCCCTAATCTGATGTGACCGATGACATCGCTGTCTGGTCTCCTCCCCCAACCAACAAACTGCAGATCAAAACTGAAGAAATTGAAGAAAGGCTGGATAATAAGGAAATAGGACCTGCATAAATTGCAAGAAACAGAGATTATTGGAGTTTCAAAGGGAGCATTAGGTAATGATTAATGGAAATTGGGAAATGAATATAACAGAAGATGAATGGTTAGCTTTGAGAAATCAAAAAGCAGCAATGGATTAACAGCCAAAATGACAAGGTCCTGAATAAATCCTTGGATGAAACATGAACTACTGACTACTTATTTAATTGACAAAAGGAGAATATATAAAATGCTGTAGGCAAAAGGAAATACAGACATATACAAAAGTTTGACATAAATTGTACAATGTCAAACCAAGAATGGTTAGAGGAGAAGTGGAAAGCTTTAGAAGCATGCACTACTATGAGAAAGATAGATACGGCCTATAGGAAAATTAAGAACACCTTTCAAGAAAAAAGAAGAATATGAATACCAAGACCTTGGGTAGCAGAGCCACTGTGAAGCAAAGAAGGGAGGACTGAAAAGACGAAGGAATATACAGAACTATACAAGGAAAACAAATGTGAATGCATTATTATGAAAGGAAAGAGGAAGTGAGATGGGAGATGTGATAACACAAGAAGAATTTGACTGAGTATTGAAGGGGTTAGTCAAAAAAAGTTCCTGGAGTACACAACATTCCCTCAGAATTAATGAGATCCTTGAGAAAAGCAACCATGACAAAACTATTACAGTTGGTATGCAAGATATATGAATCAAGCCAAATACTCCAAACTTCAGGAAGAAAGACAAAGTATCTTAGGCAAAAGAGTGAAGTAAAGCAAATATTTGTAGATTTAGAGAAAACGTATGACAATTTTGGCATTACACACCTTTTTACATTCTGAAGATAGGAATAAAATACAAAGAATGAAAAGTTATCTACAACTTGTACAGAAACCAGACTGAAGTTATGGGGAGTAAAGAATTTGAAATGGAAGCAGTAGTTGATAAGGAAGTTAAACAGGTTTGTAACGTGTCTCTGATGTTATTCAATCTGTACATTGAGCAAGCTATGATGAAAACCAAGGAGAAATTTAGAAAGGGAATTAATGTTCAAGGTGATGAAAGAAATCTTTGTGGATTGCTGATGACATTGTAATTCTGTCGACAGTTATGGTCTTGGAAGATTAGTTGAACAGAATGGATAATGTTTGTAAATAGGGCATGAGATCAACATCAACAAAGTAAAATAAAGGTAATGAAATGTAGTCCATTTATATCAGATGATGTTCAGAGAATTACATTAGAAAATGAGAGACTTAAAGCAGTCAATTTGGGCAGCAAAATAACTGACAATGTCTGAAGTAAAGAGGATATAAAATGCAGACTTGATAACAAGAAAAGCATTCCTGAAAAAGATAAATTTGGCAACAGAAAATATAAATTTAAATGTTAGAAAATCTTTTCTGAAGGTGTTCGTCTGGAGTCTAATTGTGTACGGAAGTGAAATGTGGACTGTGAACAGTCGGGACAGCAAGAAAATAGAAGTTTTGAAATTTGGTGATGCAGAAGAATGTGGAAGATTAGATGGGTAGACCACGTAACTTATGAGGAGATAAAAAAGAAACTTGTGACAGAACTTGACAAAAAGAAGGGGTGAGTTGAAAAGACACGTCCTGAGGTGTGAAGTAATAGTCAATTTTTTTATGGAGGGGGGAGAGGGAGGGAGAGAGAGAGAGAGAGAGCGAGGGAGGGGGGGGGGGGGCATGCGTGTGCGGGTGTTGGGGGGTATAGAAAGAGATCATGGCTTGGCTACAATAAGCAGATTCAAAAGGATGTTTCTTGCAGTAGTTATGCAGAGATGAAGGGGCTTGCACAGGATAGACTGGTGTGGTGAGCTGCATCAAACCATTCTTCAGACTTAAGAAGACCATGACAAAGATGACATTAGCACAAGGACAGGACATCTCTGCTTCAGTTTCGTAAATTTGAGTCAATGGTGCTCCTATCTGTCACTGTATGGCATAATATCAGGTATAGATTCTTTTTCTTGCCTCCATAACTCTGGTCACAGTCACAACAGATGCTACCTTTGTATGTGTTTTATGGTAATATGAGAGGGTAATCCTTCACAAATTGTATATGTTGTTCTCACTTTCTACATCTGTGTGCATCCATTTTACATATAATCCCACAGTGCTTACGATGTCAGATATTTGGCACATGCTTGTTCTGTATTAATAAATGATGGTATTACAGAACTGCTTGAAAATGGCTGCAGACTGAAACTGATAGTGGAATTTACAGAATTTCATAACTCAGACAGTTGCCTGGTGAAAATGTTCTCTTTACGTGAAAGGCAGGTAGTTGGTCTTCACCTGGCTGTAGATATACTTTTGTTGTTGTGGTCTTCAGTCCAGAGATTGGTTTGATGCAGCTCTCCATGTTACTCTATCCTGTGCAAGCTTCTTCATCTCCCAGTACCTACTGCAACCTACATCCTTCTGAATCTGTGTAGTGTATTCATCTCTTGGTCTCCATCTATGATTTTTACCCTCCACGCTGCCCTCCAATGCTAAATTTTTGATTCCTTGATGCCTCAGAACATGTCCTACCAACCGGTCCGTTCTTCTTGTCGAGTTGTGCCACAAACTCCTCTTCTCCCCAATTCTGTTCAATACCTCCTCATTAGTTATGTGATCTACCCATCTAATCTTCAGCATTCTTCTGTAGCACCACATTTCAAAACCTTCTATTCTCTTCTTGTCTAAACTATTTATTGTCCATATTTCACTTCCATACATGGCTACACTCCATACAAATACTTTCAGAAACGACTTCCTGACACTTAACTCTATACTCGATGTTAACAAATTTCTCTTCTTCAGATTTTTTCCTTGCCATTGCAAGTCTACATTTTGTATCCTCTCTACTTTGACCATCATTAGTTATTTTGCTCCCCAAATAGCAAAACTCATCTACTACCTTAAGTGTCATTTCCTAATCTAATTCCTTCAGCATCACCTGATTTAATTCGAATACATTCCATTATCCTCGTTTTGCTTTTGCGTATGTTCATCTTGTATCATCCTTTCAAGATACTGTCTATTCTGTTCAACTGTTCTTCAAAATCCTTAGCTATCTCTGACAGAATTACAATGTCATTGGCAAACCTCAAAGTTTTTATTTCTTCTCCATGGATTTAATTCCTACTAAAAACTTTTCTTTTGTTTCCTTTACTGCTTGCTCAATATACAAATCGAATAATATTGGGGATAGGCTACAACCCTGCCTCACTCCCTTTACAACCACTGCTTCCCTTTCATGCCCCTCAACTCATATAACTGCCATCTGGTTTCTGTACAAATTGTAAATAACCTTTCATTCCCTGTATTTGACCCCTGCCACTTTCAGTATTTGAAAGAGAGTATTCCAGTCAACATAGTCAAAAGCCTTCTGTAAGTCTACAAATGCTAAAAATGTAGGTTTGCCTTTCCTTAATCTATCTTCTAAGATAAGTCGTAGGGTCAGTATTGCCTCACATGTTCCAAACTGATCTTCCCCCAGGCCAGCTTCTACCAGTTTTTCCATTTGTCTGTAAAGAATTTGTGTTAGTATTTTGCAGCTGTGACTTATTAAACTGATACTTCAATAATTTTCACACCTGTCAACACCTGCTTTCTTTGGGATTACAATTATTATATTCTTCTTGGAGTCTGAGGGTATTTCGCCTGTCTCATACATCTTGCTCACCAGATGGTGGAGTTTTGTCAGGGTTGGCTCTCCCAAGGCTATCAGTAGTTCTAATGGAATGTTGTCTACTCTCGGGCCCTTGTTTTGACTCAGGTGTTTCAAAGCGCTGTCAAACTTTTCACACAGTATCATATCTCCCATTTCATCTTTGTCTATATCCTCTTCCAATTCCATAATATTGCCCTCCAGCACATAGATCCTCTATGTACTCCTTCCACCTTTCACTTCTTTGCTTAGAACTGGTTTTCCATCTGAGCTCTTGATATTTATACAAGTCGTTGTCTTTTCTCCAAAGGTCTCTTTAATTTTCCTGTAGGCAGTACCTATCTTACCCCCTAGTGATATATGCCTCTACATCCTTTCATTTGTCCTCTAGCCATCCCTTCTTAGCCATTTTGCACTTCCTGTTAATCTCATTTTTGAGACATTTGTATTCCTTTTTGCCTGCTTCAATTTTATATTTTCTCCTTTCATCAATTAAATTCAATGTTTCTTCTGTTGCAATACACATTAAGGATCAAATGAAACAGACCCACTTAATAAGTAGCACTTAGCATTGCCTTAACCCAGACGATAGCAACAACACTTTGTGACATGGACTCCAAGAAAATCCTGGCAGGTATCCATGATTGCTAAGCCACCATTCACATTAACAGATTGATAATAGCAGAGTCCAAGGTGCCATGCCAGATGCGCCCAGTATACTCTTAGGAGCCTGACTTAACCCAACCCTCTCTCAAGTTTTCTAATAAAATGTATATTTTTATACAAGGTAAAAATATATTAAAAAAAAAATGCTGTGACTTGCCAAACGGGAAAGCGCTGGTAGATAGACACAATAAAAAACACACACACAAATATCAAGCTTTCGCAACCCATGGTTGCTTCATCAGGAAAGAGGGAAGGAGAGGGAAAGACGAAAGGATGTGGGTTTTAAGGGAGAGGGTAAGGAGTCATTCCAATCCCGGGATATGTCTGCTTGTGTCTGTATATGTGCGGATGGATGTGTGTGTGTGCGTGTGCGCGCGCGAATGTATACCTGTCCCTTTTTCCCCCTAAGGTAAGTCTTTCCGCTCCCGGGATTGGAATGACTCCTTACCCTCTCCCTTAAAACCCACATCCTTTCGTCTTTCCTGATGAAGCAACCGTGGGTTGATATTTGTGTGTTTTTTATTGTGTCTATCTACCAGCGCTTTCCCGTATGGTAAGCCACAGCTTTTTTTTTCCCATGTGGAATGTTTCTTTCTATTATATTTGTACAAGGTAATGTATAGATAAACAAACTTTACAGGGTTAACATCCCACATCCCTGCACAGATATTTTTAATTAAAAGTTACTTAATGAAATTTTTTTATAGTTACTGTCAATTAGTTTATAAACAAATTTCACACCAATCGGTAGTAAAACATGTCAATAAAAGGCCAACGTAAGGTTTGCTACCTTTGTTCAGGCAATAATGAATGGTTGTCAGGTAGAAACAGATAAGCTTATGTGAGTAAATTCCCCTCATCAAATTTCCTTATATAATTATACATAAAATAGTGATAGTTTTATCGCAAACTCGATGGTATACGGTTGCCATAGGAAAAGAAGGCAAATCTTAGGTTAGTTGTGATTTTAAGTTTAGGTAATAAGAGTACAAGTGGGTGGCATGACAGAGCAACAACGAACACAGAAAAATGCAGAATGATACATGCATGTGAGGCAGTCACTGAATTAAAGAACATATAAATGCTCATTTCTCAGTTAATAGAGAGACAAATCAACTATACCACTGAGAATACATTTTAGAGTAAATAATATTTTTACTGATAACAGTAACAATTATAATTCAAATAATAATAATAACAATGGGATTAGGTTAGGCTACAAGTATACTTTGCAATCAACTGTCCAGGCACTGTGGATGATCCAGCGAACTTTCCAGACTCCACAGATACGGCAGTAAAAAGACATAACCAACTGAAGTCATAGGCAGCAATCCCTGGGCTTCAAATCAGCTTCTAGAAGACACACTCTGTGACACACATAAAATCATCACCAAGAGAATTGGAGGCTGGATGAGAAAAAACTTAGCAGGCAGAAATGTTCATATATGTAGGTGAATGGATAGAGCCTAACCTGTCTAAGAAAAAAGCCTTTGTATCATGCGTGAAGAGTTTGACAGAGCACTGAAAAACCTGAGTTGAAACAAGTCCCCGGGAGTAGACAACATTCCATTAGAACTACTGACGTCCTTGGGAGGGCCAGTCCTGACAAAACTCTACTATCTGGTGAGCAGGATGTATGAGACAGGCGAAATACCCTCAGACTTCAAGAAGAATATAATAATTCCAGTCCCAAAGAAAGCAGGTGTTGACAGACGTGAAAACGAACTATCAGTTTAATAAGTCACAGCTGCAAACTACTAACGCGAATTCTTTACAGACGAATGGAAAAACTGGTAGAAGCCGACCTGGGAAGATCAGTTTGGATTCCATATAAATGTTGGAACACGTGAGGCAATACTGACCCTATGACTTATCTTAGAAAATAGATTAAGGAAAGGCAAACCTACGTTTCTAGCATTTGTAGACTTAGAGAAAGCTTTTGACAATGTTGACTGGAATACTCTCTTTCAAATTCTAAAGATGGCAGGGGTAAAATACAGGGAGCAAAAGGCTATTTACAATTTGTACAGAAACCAGATGGCAGTTACAAGAATCGAGGGGCATGAAAGGGAAGCAGTGGTTGGGAAGGCAGTGAGACAGGGTTGTAGCCTGTCCCCGATGTTGTTCAATCTGTATATTGAGCAAGCAGTAAAGGAAACAAAAGAAAAATTCAGAGTAGGTATTAAAGTCCATGGAGAAGAAATAAAAATGTTGAGGTTCGCCGATGACATTGTAATGCTGTCAGAGACAGCAAAGGACTTGGAAGAGCAGTTGAACGGAATGGACAGTGTCTTGAAAGGAGGATATAAGATGAATATCAACAAAAGCAAAACAAGGCTAATGGAATGTAGTCGAATTAAGTTGGGTGATGCTGAGTGTATTAGATTAGGAAATGAAACACTTAAAGTAGTAAAGGATTTTTGCTATTTGGGGAGCAAAATAAGTGATGATGGTCAAAGTAGAGTATAAAATGTAGACTGGCAATGGCAAGGAAAGCGTTTCTGAAGAAGAGAAATTTGTTAACCATCGAGTATAGATTTAAGTGTCAGGAAGTCGTTTCTGAAAGTATTTGTATGGAGTGTAGCCATGTATGGAAGTGAAATATGGACAATAAATAGTTTAGACAAGAAGAGAATAGAAGGTTTTGAAATGTGGTGCTACAGAAGAATGCTGAAGATTAGATGGGTAGATCACATAACTAATGAGGAGGTATTGAACAGAATTGGGGAGAAGAGGAGTTTGTGGCACAACTCGACAAGAAGAACGGACCGGTTGGTAGGACATGTTCTGAGGCATCAAGGAATCACAAATTTAGCATTGGAGGGCAGCGTGGAGGGTAAAAATCATAGAGGGAGACCAAGAGATGAATACACTAAGCAGATTCAAAAGGATATAGGCTGCAGTAAGTACTGGGAGATGAAGAAGCTTGCACAGGATAGAGTAGCATGGAGAGCTGCATCAAACCAGTCTCAGGACTGAAGACAACGACAACAACATCATGCATTAACAATATGAAAATGGCGTGTCAACTGATTAAAGGAGCCTACAATAAGAGATTGATATCTGTAAATACCAAAATTGAGCTCTACCTGCCCTGATGCTCTACTGGACGCCCTTTATGTGGCAGAGGCTGTTAAAGTGAACAAGAATGTCTAATGGAGAAACTTGAGGCCAAATGAAGGAAGATACTGAGAAAAATCCTGGGCACCATCAAAGAAAGCATCACAACCATGAACTATACAAACACATGGAGAAGATAAGTGAAAGGTAGATTGCCTTTTATGTCAATGTGACACAAATGAGTCAAGGAACAGTATCTAAAAGAATATTAACCTACTTTTGAGATAAGAAAACCAGAGGGGCATGGTTCACAGCAGTGAAGTCAAATAGATCTACGGGAACTGAAATTAATTCTAAGGATATCCGGGAGCATGATCCGCTTAAGGCAAAATTACAAATTCACTGACATTTCCCAGGAAAGCTGAAGCTGAATACAGGGAAGGCATAGACCAAAGAGTGAAAAGAACACCAACGGAAAGAAATGTAGGAGCATTGGGCGGCAGGTAAAGTTTGGGAAAAGAGGCAATTGAATTGACATGAACGCTAGTTTGTTGAGATGAAGACACGTGGAAAATGATTTGTGGTGTTTGAAACTTACAATCAAGTGCTTTGTGTTTTGAAGCATGCAATAATTTCCACTGTATAAATGTACATCATCTTTCCCTCTCCTTCCCTCTTTCCTGATGAAGCAACTGTTTGTTGCGAAAGCTTGAATTTTGTGTGTATGTTTGTGTGTCTATCGACCTGCCAGCACTTTCATTTGGTAAGTCACATCATCTTTGTTTCGATAGACACACAAACATACACACAAAATTCAAGCTTTCGCAACAAACGGTTGCTTCATCAGGAAAGAGGGAAGGAGAGGGAAAGATGAAAGGATGTGGGTTTTAAGGGAGAGGGTAAGGAGTCATTCCAGTCCTGGGAGCGGAAAGACTTACCTTAGGGGGAAAAAAGGACAGGTATACACTCGTACACACTCTGCTTGTGTCTGTGTATGTGCGGATGGATATATGTGTGTGTGTGCGAGTGTATACCAGTCTTTTTTCCCCCCTAAGGTAAGTCTTTCTGCTCCCAGCATTGGAATGACTCCTTACCCTCTCCCTTAAAACCCACATCCTTTCGTCTTTCCCTCTCCTTCCCTCTTTCCTGATGAGGCAACAGTTTGTTGCGAAAGCTTGAATTTTGTGTGTATGTTTGTGTTCGTTTGTGTGTCTGTCGACCTGCCAGCACTTTCATTTGGTAAGTCACATCATCATTGTTTTTAGGTATATTTTTCCTTCGTGGAATGTTTCCTTCTATTATAACCATATATATATATATATATATATATATATATATATATATATATATATATATATATATATATATATATATATATATATAAAAAGAAAGATGATGAGACTTACCAAACAAAAGCGCTGGCAGGTCGATAGACACACAAACAAACACAAACATACACACAAAAATCTAGCTTTCGCAACCAACGGTTGCCTCGTCAGGAAAGAGAGAAGGAGAAGGAAAGACAAAAGGATATGGGTTTTAAGGGAGAGGGTAAGGAGTCATTCCAATCCCGGGAGCGGAAAGACTCACCTTAGGGTGAAAAAAGGACAGGTATACACTCGCACACACACACATATCCATCCGCATATACACAGACACAAGCAGACATTTGTAAAGGCAAAGAGTTTGGGCAGAGATGTCAGTCGGGACGGAAGTACAGAGGCAAAGATGATGTCGAAAGACAGGTGAGGTATGAGCGGCGGCAGATTGAAATTAGAAATTAGCGGAGATTGAGGCCTGGCGGATAGCGAGAAGAGAGGATATGCTGAAGGGCAAGTTCCCATCTCCGGAGTTCAGACAGGTTGGTGTTAGTGGGAAGTATCCAGATAACCCGGACGGTGTAACACTGTGCCAAGATGTGCTGGCCGTGCACCAAGGCATGTTTAGCCACAGGGTGATCCTCATTACCAACAAACACTGTCTGCCTGTGTCCATTCATGCGAATGGACAGTTTGTTGCTGGTCATTCCCACATAGAACGCTTCACAGTGTAGGCAGGTCAGTTGGTAAATCACGTGGGTGCTTTCACACGTGGCTCTGCCTTTGATCGTGTACACCTTCCGGGTTACAGGACTGGAATAGGTGGTGGTGGGAGGGTGCATGGGACAGGTTTTACACCGGGGTCGGTTACAGGGGTAGGAGCCAGAGGGTAGGGAAGGTGGTTTGGGGATTTCATGGGGATGAACTAAGAGGTTACGAAGGTTAGGTGGACGGCGGAAAGACACTCTTGGTGGAGTGGGGAGGATTTCATGAAGGATGGATCTCATTTCAGGGCAGGATTTGAGGAAGTCGTATCCCTGCTGGAGAGTCACATTCAGAATCTGATCCAGTCCCAGAAAGTATCCTGTCACAAGTGGGGCACTTTTGGGGTTCTTCTGTGGAAGGTTCCGGGTTTGAGGAGATGAGGAAGTGGCTCTGGTTATTTGCTTCTGTACCAGGTCGGGAGGGTAGTTACGGGATGCAAAAGCTGTTTTCAGGTTGTTGGTGTAATGATTCAAGGATTCCGGACTGGAGCAGATTCGTTTGCCACGAAGACCTAGGCTGTAGGGAAGGGACCGTTTGATGTGGAATGGGTGGCAGCTGTCATAATGGAGGTACTGTTGCTTGTTGGTGGGTTTGATGTGGATGGACGTGTGAAGCTGGCCATTGGACAGGTGGAGGTCAACGTCAGGGAAAGTGGCATGGGATTTAGAGCAGGACCAGGTGAATCTGATGGGCCCAAAGGAGTTGAGGTTGGAGAGGAAATTCTGGAGTTCTTCTTCACTGTGAGTCCAGATCATGAAAATGTCATCAATAAATCTGTACCAAACTTTGGGTTGGCAGGCCTGGGTAACCAAGAAGGCTTCCTCCAAGCGACCCATGAATAGGTTGGCGTACGAGGGGGCCATCCTGGTACCCATGGCTGTTCCCATTAATTGTTGGTATGTCTGGCCTTCAAAAGTGAAGAAGTTGTGGGTCAGGATGAAGCTGGCTAAGGTAATGAGGAAAGAGGTTTTAGGTAGGGCGGCAGGTGATCGGCGTGAAAGGAAGTGCTCCATCGCAGCGAGGCCCTGGACATGCGGAATATTTGTGTATAAGGAAGTGGTCAATGGTTACAAGGATGGTTTCCGGGGGTAACAGACTGGGTGGGGATTCCAGGCATTCGAGAAAGTGGTTGGTGTCTTTGATGAAGGATGGGAGACTGCATGTAATGGGTTGAAGGTGTTGATCTACGTAGGCAGAGATGCGTTCTGTGGGGGCTTGGTAACCAGCTACAATGGGACGGCCGGGATGATTGGGTTTGTGAATTTTGGGAAGAAGGTAGAAGGTAGGGGTGCGGGGTGTTGGTGGGGTCAGGAGGTTGATGAAGTCAGGTGAAAGGTTTTGTAGGGGGCCTAAGGTTCTGAGGATTCCTTGAAGCTCCGCCTGGACATCAGGAATGGGATTACCATAGCAAACTTTGTAAGTAGTGTTGTCTGAAAGCTGACGCAGTCCCTCAGCCACGTACTCCCGACGATCAAGTACCACAGTCGTGGAACCCTTGTCCGCCGGAAGAATGACGATGGATTGGTCAGCCTTCAGATCACGGATAGCCTGGGCTTCAGCAGTGGTGATGTTGCGAGTAGGATTAAGGTTTTTTAAGAAGGATTGAGAGGCAAGGCTGGAAGTCAGAAATTCCTGGAAGGTTAGGAGAGGGTGATTTTGAGGAAGAGGAGGTGGGTCCCGCTGTGACGGAGGACGGAACTGTTCCAGGCATGGTTCAATTTGGATAGTATTTTGGGGAGTTGGATCATTAGGAGTAGGATTAGGATCATTTATCCATCCGCATCTCTGCCCAAACTCTTTGCCTTTACAAATGTCTGCTTGTGTCTGTGTATGTGTGGATGGATATGTGTGTGTGTGTGTGTGCGAGTGTATACCTGTCCTTTTTTCCCCCTAAGGTAAGTCTTTCTGCTCCTGGGATTGGAATGACTCCTTATCCTCTCCCTTAAAACCCATATCCTTTTGTCTTTCCTTCTCCTTGCCTCTTTCCTGACGAGGCAACCGTTGGTTGCGAAAGCTAGAATTTTGTGTGTATGTTTGTGTTTGTTTGTGTGTCTATCGACCTGCCAGCGCTTTTGTTTGGTAAGTCTCATCATCTTTCTTTTTAAATATATATATATATATATATATATATATTTAAAAAGAAAGATGATGAGACTTACCAAACAAAAGCGCTGGCAGGTCGATAGACACACAAACAAACACAAACATACACACAAAATCTAGCTTTCGCAACCAATGGTTGCCTCGTCAGGAAAGAGGGAAGGAGAGGGAAAGACAAAAGGATTTGGGTTTTAAGGGAGAGGGTAAGGAGTCATTCCAATCCCGGGAGCGGAAAGACTTACCTTAGGGGGAAAAAAGTACAGGTATACACTCGCACACACACACATATCCATCCTCATATACACAGACACAAGCAGACATATATATATATATATATATGGTTATAATAGAAGGAAACATTCCACGAAGGAAAAATATACCTAAAAACAAAGATGATGTGACTTACCAAATGAAAGTGCTGGCAGGTCGACAGACACACAAACGAACACAAACATACACACAAAATTCAAGCTTTCGCGACAAACTGTTGCCTCATCAGGAAAGAGGGAAGGAGAGGGAAAGACGAAAGGATGTGGGTTTTAAGGGAGAGGGTAAGGAGTCATTCCAGTCCCGGGAGCGGAAAGACTTACCTTAGGGGTATATATATATTCACTTACTCTCAAATTTTATGTAATTTATTTACAAAAGGGGATTAATAAATATGAATGAAAGAAAATAATACTTTAAAAACCAATTATTATGTTTGTTATAATAGAAACAATTTATCGTAGAATTTAAAATACAAAGAGTTCATACGCTATTGTTATTCAGAAGTCGATGGATCACAAATTGCAGTACTGAGGAATTTTCACCATTTTTTTCCCTGTCTATAACTTGTAAAATTTCATCAGTTTGCAAGGGTATTGGTTCCCCGAAGAAGCCTCGTGCTTTTAAATAGCCATCCATGTATCATCCCAAAAATTCAGGCTATAGTTTTGCAAAGAAAAAATTGATAGCATTAAGCCGCATTGATTTTAAATTTATTGGCACAAAGTTTTTTGTTTTAACAATTTTCATTTTGCTGGAACAGAAGCCGATAATTTTTTTTTTTTGTAAAGTGATCATTTTCTTTCTTGGCTGAATCACTCATTTGGAAAGTACGAAATCTTGCATCATTAAAACATGCGCACTGCTTTGTGTTGTAATTATATAGAGCAATAAGCTCTTGAACCACCTCAGTTTTTTTGCTGATGAGAAATCATCACCACCTGTTCGCGATGCAAAAGTTCTTTTATATGTTTCGTTCTTTGAAAAAATTTTAGGTCTGATTCATCCTTTATTAGAGAAAGCAACAGCGTAATCACAGCCTGTAAATGTGTAAAATTCTGGTAGACTTAGATACAATGAGTATTATGTAATTGATTTAGTTAAAGGCTTTATTATTTTTTGTCCTAATTGCTGAACGTGGCAACTAAATTTCAGATTCAGAACATTAAGCATATTGGCCAGCAAAATGATTATACATCAGTATAGGATGCTTTTTCTAAATGTTTAAAGTTGATGGCACTTTGCTAACATGACACATACATTGCATATCCATTTCTTCATGTTGGCATTCATAATCTTTACATCAGTTGCATTTAGTTAATACGAGTAGCACTGACTCCCAATGGTTATACAGATTTTGTTTGCTAAGTTGATGCCAAGTGGTAATTGACAATAATCATTAAAGCCGGAATTGTAGAGGGCCTGTAATTCTATATGGAATATCAAACCATTGATGTCATTCAAAATCCTTGACTGTAGACAATAAATAGCTATCAAATATAATATGTATCTCTGCAACATTACTTGAACAAAGTTTAATTAGAACCAGTTGAGCTAACTTACCAAAGATTTGTGGCAAGGAAAATCCAATCTGGCATAAGAAGTAAAATCCATTATTATTTCGACATTAATTTCTGTTGGCAGCTTGAGGTTTCAGTGTCTCAGCTAATGTGGACTTGTCTGCTTTTAACATTTCACTGGTACCCCAGGAAAGATCAAGCGGCATTGGTGCTAGTGTAAATGTCAGTGTTCAACTTGGCTAATTGCGAGATGCCGACCAAAGACGTCTTGTTCTATTTTTAGCGCTGCTTGTTTATCTTTATTCAGCTTAACTGTGGAGGTGCACTGTGCAAAATTAATAATTTTGTTTTGTGATATCAGTATCTCAAATATTCCATTAACTCCTTCTGCTTTCCCACTGACTTAACAATAAGCAAGGAATCAGTAATATTCTGTATTCATGTCAGCTACATACGGACTTTAAGCAGCAATGAGGGAAAAGGTGTGCCAGAATGGGATTCGAACCCGAGATCTACAGCTTACTAACCGGTTGTGTTAACCACTGTACCACCAGGACACAGGGTTTATTGCAATTCCATGGACGATCTCTGTATCTCCTGGTGGACCCAATTTCCCACCCAGTGTCACCTATCCCCAGTCCCCGTCCAAGTCCTCCACGTTCATTACTTTGAGATTTCTGCAGGAGCTCAAATGTAATAGTACATCTGCACTGAAGTTGGGGAATTAATTATTTGAATGCGTGGTGTCTGTTTTTTCGGATGTAGCCAAAAAAAAATTTTGGACGTGTCTGGAAGAACAGTCACCACACATTCAAATAACCATTAATTAGTATTCCTGACAGGAAGAGTGTTCACATAGAGAAGCAATGTGCCTATCATGATCCTTCTAAACAACTCTGCCAACTCCAGTACAGTACTGCGTAACAATGAATTGGAAAGTTACTCCATAGAGTACAATAAAATCAAAACCTTGGCATTCCTGTCATATTGTATTGGAACTCAAGTTATCCGAAAAGATGTGAAAATATGTATGGAAGATGATATGATTTACCATGGCAATAGATTCTGCCTTAATAAAAGCTAAATTTGGTTTTTAGATACCATGGAAGCTGTAACTACTTTGAACACACACACTATTTGTTGCACACTTTGCAACAAAAGGTTGGACTTTTAAAGACATTTTTCTCTGATCATTAACAAGCCTGAACTTTTGATATATGTTATCAAACCCAGACTCAATGACAGATAATAAAATGTGAATGCCTATACAACATGGGCAGTCGTCAGACTCCACCGGAAGATGGCTTCAAAATCCACAGTTGAAATGTTAGTTGATGAAGCCAACTACATCTTATTGCAGGCCTGAAATATGAGTATTAGTAGCCTGGGGAAATCTGAAAAGCTGTAATTAATGTACTCTAAAGAATATTGTAGTGTCTGTACTATAATGGATGAAAAGAAACAAGATTACAAGTTACTGTATAAAATTTATATTCACTGTACACTCTTCACTCCTAAGTGGCACAGCAGAAACATCTGGTGTTTAACGTACTGTGCTGATACACATTCTGACAAATAGAAACTGTGCACTTTTATTCCATACTGACAAACACCAAAACTTTACTGCTATATGATGAAACAAAATTTTACACTTCTGTTTAGGAATAAACAAGTTATGGGTGATGTATCTCAAATTTTGACTTGAAGATGAGCCATATTTGTTCCTCAGGTGACTTTCACTTCATTTGATATAATGTTGGACACAATACTGGATGAAATAATAAAACCAAAGTTGAACCACCAGTTTTTAATTTTTTTTACTTTTATTTTTATTATTATTTACATGAAATATATAATGCTTCATGCAAATTAATTCTTATGCTGTGGATGTAGACTCACATCATTTTCTCTGTTTTGTGTTTGGCATCTCAGATGTGTCGAAGTGGCTAAGTATAAGGGGTTCCAACTGTTTTTGACACTGTCTAGATATATCATCAAATTTCAATGCCACTTTTTTTTAACTAACAAAAATGATGAAAGGCAACTAGTTGCCTGCAAATAATTGATAGACGACACATGTGAGTACACAGAAACTTGACTAACTTTTGAGGCATCATGGTTTCCCGGGTTAAGTACACACAGACATTCAAATACATGCAGGAACACACACACTTACAGCCACAGTGGGGTGGCAGGTGGCACTGTGTGACAGAATGTAAATTTAAAAAAATAAAAATAATAATAAAAAAAAAAGAGTGGCAACTTGAAGGTGAGAGAGAGAGAGAGAGAGAGAGAGAGAGAGAGAGAGAGAGAGAGAGTGTGTGTGTGTGTGTGTGTGTGTGTGTGTGTGTGAGAGATCACCACCATTCCTCATTTTCCATCCTGGAATTTCTGTTATTGTCTTATATATGTTTTGCAATTAAAAATAACCAGCTGGGGTGTTATTAAAGAAAACACTTGCACCCAAATCTCCAGATGTCAGTCACTCATATCAACCAAACCTCTGATTTAGTTCATGCTATGTGCTCTCCCCCCCCCTGAACCATGGACCTTGCCGTTGGTGGGGAGGCTTGCGTGCCTCAGCGATACAGATAGCCGTACCGTAGGTGCAACCACAACGGAGGGGTATCTGTTGAGAGGCCAGACAAACATGTGGTTCCTGAAGAGGGGCAGCAGCCTTTTCAGTAGTTGCAGGGGCAACAGTCTGGATGATTGACTGATCTGGCCTTGTAACATTAACCAAAACGGCCTTGCTGTGCTGGTACTGCGAACGGCTGAAAGCAAGGGGAAACTACAGCCGTAATTTTTCCCGAGGACATGCAGCTCTACTGTATGATTAAATGATGATGGCGTCCTCTTGGGTAAAATATTCCGGAGGTAAAATAGTCCCCCATTCGGATCTCCGGGCGGGGACTACTCAGGAGGACATCATTATCAGGAGAAAGAAAACTGGCGTTCTACGGATCGGAGCGTGGAATGTCAGATCACTTAATCGGGCAGGTAGGTTAGAAAATTTAAAAAGGGAGATGGATAGGTTAAAGTTAGATATAGTGGGAATTAGTGAAGTTCGGTGGCAGGAGGAACAAGACTTTTGGTCAGGTGATTACAGGGTTATAAATACAAAATCAAATAGGGGTAATGCAGGAGTAGGTTTAATAATGAATAAAAAAATAGGAGTGTGGGTTAGCTACTACAAACAGCATAGTGAACGCATTATTGTGGCCAAGATAGACACAAAGCCCATGCCTACTACAGTAGTACAAGTTTATATGCCAACTAGCTCTGCAGATGATGAAGAAATAGATGAAATGTATGACGAGATAAAAGAAATTATTCAGGTAGTGAAGGGAGACGAAAATTTAATAGTGATGGGTGACTGGAATTCGTCAGTAGGAAAAGGGAGAGAAGGAAACATAGTAGGTGAATATGGATTGGGGGGAAGGAATGAAAGAGGAAGCCGCCTTGTAGAATTTTGCACAGAGCATAACTTAATCATAGCTAACACTTGGTTCAAGAATCATGAAAGGAGGCTGTATACATGGAAGAAGCATGGAGATACTGACAGGTTTCAGATAGATTATATAATGGTAAGACAGAGATTTAGGAACCAGGTTTTAAATTGTAAGACATTTCCTGGGGCAGATGTAGATTCTGACCACAATCTATTGGTTATGAACTGCAGATTGAAACTGAAGAAACTGCAAAAAGGTGGGAATTTAAGGAGATGGGACCTGGATAAACTGAAAGAACCAGAGGTTGTAGCGAGTTTCAGGGAGAGCATTAGGGAACAATTGACAGGAATGGGGGAAAGAAATACAGTAGAAGAAGAATGGGTAGCTCTGAGGGATGAAGTGGTGAAGGCAGCAGACGATCAAGTAGGTAAAAAGACGCGGGCTAATAGAAATCCTTGGGTAACAGAAGAAATATTGAATTTAATTGATGAAAGGAGAAAATATAAAAATGCAGTAAATGAAGCAGGCAAAAAGGAATATAAACGTCTCAAAAATGAGATCGACAGGAAGTGCAAAATGGCTAACCAGGGATGGCTGGAGGACAAATGTAAGGATGTAGAGGCTTGTCTCACTAGGGATAAGATAGATACTGCCTACAGGAAAATTAAAGAGACCTTTGGAGAAAAGAGAACCACTTGTATGAATATCAAGAGCTCAGATGGCAACCCAGTTCTAAGCAAAGAAGGGAAAGCAGAAAGGTGGAAGGAGTATATAGAGGGTTTATACAAGGGCGATGTACTTGAGGACAATATTATGGAAATGGAAGAGGATGTAGATGAAGATGAAATGGGAGATAAGATACTGCGTGAAGAGTTTGACAGAGCACTGAAAGACCTGAGTCAAAACAAGGCCCCGGGAGTAGACACCATTCCATTAGAACTACTGATGGCCTCTGGAGAGCCAGTCATGACAAAACTCTACCATCTGGTGAGCACGATGTATGAGACAGGCGAAATACCCTCAGACTTCAAGAAGAATATAATAATTCCAATCCCAAAGAAAGCAGGTGTTGACAGATGTGAAAGTTACCGAACTATCAGTTTAATAAGTCACAGCTGCAAAATACTAACGCGAATTCTGTACAGACGAATGGAAAAACTGGTAGAAGCCGACCTCGGGGAAGATCAGTTTGGATTCCGTAGAAATGTTGGAACACGTGAGGCAATACTGACCTTACGACTTATAAGCGGTAAGCGGATCTAAATTCCCTATTCAGTCACTCGTTGACCACGATGGCACCGAAACAGAGGACGACCGAAGAAAGGCAGAAATACTGAATTCAGTGTTCCGAAACTGTTTCACTGCGGAAAATCGTAACACGGTCCCTGACTTCAGCCGTCGCACGGACGCCAAAATGGAAAATATTGAAATAAACGATATCGGAATTGAAAAACAACTGCTATCACTTAGTAGCGGAAAAGCATCCGGACCAGACGAGATACCCTTAAGATTCTACAGTGATTATGCTAAAGAACTTGCCCCCTTTCTATCAGCAATTTATCGTAGATCGCTGGAAGAACGTAAAGTACCTAGCGACTGGAAGAAAGCGCAGGCCGTTCCCATTTTCAAGAAGGGTCATAAATCAGATGCGAATAATTATAGGCCTATTTCGCTTACGTCAATCTGTTGTAGAATAATGGAACATGTTTTGTGTTCTCGTATTATGACGTTCTTAAATAATACAAATCTCCTTCATCATAACCAACATGGATTCCGCAAACAGAGATCATGTGAAACTCAGCTCGCCCTATTTGCCCAAGAAATTCACAGTGCCGTAGACACTGGCGAGCAGATTGATGCCGTATTCCTGGACTTCAGGAAGGCATTTGATACGGTTCCGCACTTACGTTTAATGAAAAAAATACGAGCTTACGGAATATCGGACCAGGTTTGTGATTGGATTCAGGATTTCCTAGAAGAAAGAACACAACATGTCATTCTTAACGGTTCAAAATCTGCAGATGTAGAGGTAATTTCGGGAGTACTGCAAGGAAGCGTGATAGGACCTTTATTGTTTACAATATACATAAATGACTTAGTTGACAACATCGGTAGCTCCGTGAGGCTATTTGCAGATGACACGGTTGTCTACAAGAAAGTAGCAACATCAGAAGACTCGTACGTACTCCAGGAAGACCTGCAGAGGATTAATGCATGGTGCGACAGCTGGCAGCTTTCCCTAAACGTAGATAAATGTAATATAATGCGCATACATAGGGGCAGAAATCCATTCCAGTACGATTATGCCATAGGTGGTAAATCATTGGAAGCGGTAACGACCGTAAAATACTTAGGAGTTACTATCCGGAGCGATCTGAAGTGGAATGATCACATAAAACAAATAGTGGGAAAAGCAGGCGCCAGGTTGAGATTCATAGGAAGAATTCTAAGAAAATGTGACTCATCGACGAAAGAAGTAGCTTACAAAACGCTTGTTCGTCCGATTCTTGAGTATTGCTCATCAGTATGGGACCCTTACCAGGTTGGATTAATAGAAGAGATAGACATGATCCAGCGAAAAGCAGCGCGATTCGTCATGGGGACATTTAGTCAGCGCGAGAGCGTTACGGAGATGCTGAACAAGCTCCAGTGGCGGACACTTCAAGAAAGGCGTTACGCAATACGGAGAGGTTTATTATCGAAATTACGAGAGAGCACATTCCGGGAAGAGATGGGCAACATATTACTACCGCCCACATATATCTCGCGTAATGATCACAACGAAAAGATCCGAGAAATTAGAGCAAATACGGAGACTTACAAGCAGTCGTTCTTCCCACGCACAATTCGTGAATGGAACAGGGAAGGGGGGATCAGATAGTGGTACAATAAGTACCCTCCGCCACACACCGTAAGGTGGCTCGCGGAGTATAGATGTAGATGTAGATGTAGATGTAGATCTTAGAAGAAAGATTAAGAAAAGGCAAACCTACGTTTCTAGCATTTGTAGACTTAGAGAAAGCTTTTGACAATGTTGACTGGAATACTCTCTTTCAAATTCTGAAGGTGGCAGGGGTAAAATACAGGGAGCGAAAGGCTATTTACAATTTGTACAGAAACCAGATGGCAGTTATAAGAGTCGAGGGGCATGAAAGGGAAGCAGTGGTTGGGAAAGGAGTGAGACAGGGTTGTAGCCTCTCCCCGATGTTATTCAATCTGTATATTGAGCAAGCAGTAAAGGAAACAAAAGAAAAATTCGGAATAGGTATTAAAATTCATGGAGAAGAAGTAAAAACTTTGAGGTTCGCCGATGACATTGTAATTCTGTCAGAGACAGCAAAGGACTTGGAAGAGCAGTTGAACGGAATGGACAGTGTCTTGAAAGGAGGATATAAGATGAACATCAACAAAAGCAAAACGAGGATAATGGAATGTAGTCAAATTAAGTCGGGTGATGCTGAGGGAGTTAGATTAGGAAATGAGACACTTAAAGTAGTAAAGGAGTTTTGCTATTTAGGGAGTAAAATAACCGTTGATGGTCGAAGTAGAGAGGATATAAAATGTAGACTGGCAATGGCAAGGAAAGCGTTTCTCAAGAAGAGAAATTTGTTAACATCGAATATAGATTTAGGTGTCAGGAAGTCGTTTCTGAAAGTATTTGTATGGAGTGTAGCCACGTATGGAAGTGAGACATGGACGATAACTAGTTTGGACAAGAAGAGAATAGAAGCTTTCGAAATGTGGTGCTACAGAAGAATGCTGAAGATAAGGTGGGTAGATCACGTAACTAATGAGGAGGTATTGAATAGGATTGGGGAGAAGAGAAGTTTGTGGCACAACTTGACTAGAAGAAGGGATCGGTTGGTAGGACATGTTCTGAGGCATCGAGGGATCACAAATTTAGCATTGGAGGGCAGCGTGGAGGGTAAAAATCGTAGAGGGAGACCAAGAGATCAATACACTAAGCAGATTCAGAAGGATGTAGGTTGCAGTAGGTAATGGGAGATGAAAAGAAGCTTGCACAGGATAGAGTAGCATGGAGAGCTGCATCAAACCAGTCTCAGGACTGAAGACCACAACAACAACAACATGTGCTCTCATCCAGCAGAATCAGCATAAACATTAATTAAAAGTAACACTAGAACCACCAGAGCATAGAAAAACTGCATCTGTGAATAATTAATAGATTTGGCTACTGACTGTTTGGAGTTTACAGCAGTGTCCTCTTGGCAGTCTGTTTTTGCTTTGTTTATTTGAAAGTAGTAAATATATAGGGCACATCTGCAGTTTCACAGAATACACAATCGGGACAGAGAAATAAAGAAGCAGTTGCATCACACATGTGGAAGTAATAGTAATACACATAATAAAATTAATAATCGTAATAATAAACAAAATAATAATATGAATAATAAGTACATAATGTTCAAAAACCAAGAACAGTGTCCCCTCACGCTGCGCGCATGCACGCGAGCGCGCGCGCGCTCGCGCACACACACACAGTGTCATTCATTCAGGAACAAAGGCTTCACAATAATGGATGCATATGAAGAAGTGTGACATTTGATGAATCCTACATTTGTGCATCCATCCTATAGATTGCAGAATGATAGCTTGTGTTTAAAACAGAACTTTGTCAAAGGATCTGGGTTCATCAGTAAGTTCAGCCATTATCCACCTGCAATGGTGAGAATTATAGAAACATGGAGAACTCAACTGATGATGAGACGGATTGCAGCTTAAGAAGATTATTTTGTTGTTGCAAACTAATCTCTTTCAAAGAATCTCAAGCAGCATCAGATATTTTACATATCATATGCTTGTACATTCTGAAGAAATGAAGATCAAGGGGTTGGCAAATTGAGGTTATGTTTGCTGCAATTATGTAAGTCATAGTTTTGTTTCTGGTAGGTTATTCTGTTCATGCAGGTCATGCACACTTGCGTCTTTGTGGGGTTCATAAGAATCTAGTATTAGCACAAGTTTCTCTCCACTGATTTGTTCCACTACGGTTTCTTGTAAAAATGTCCTGAACTGTTCTTTGGTCATTTTGCCAGAAGACTGAGAGTAGATGATGACATTGCCCATCGATGAAAGCAAGGGGATGAATGTATACGTATTGGCTATTGTGTGAACAGACTGTACAAACCCTACAATATCTTTAGAACCTCTAGTTGCAAGAGTGCGACCAACAGGCATATTATTGAATCTGCTTTCACTGGCATTGTAGATATTTTCTCCTGCGTAGGCTGTCATGAGTGCTCGAGTTGCTCGTTGCCAGTCCTCTACCATTTTCTGGATGTTATTCCTGTTGTGGTACATTTTCACTGTAACAAAAGATTTGTCTTTGTGGTTTACAATATTGTTTTTGCACTTACTGGTGTCAAATCTTAGGAAATCAAACTGTCTTGCTTTTGTTTTCACCCACAATTGACATTATGAATACATCAACCTGCCTGGCGGTGGTGTTCGAATGTCTCCATCACAAGCATTGTGATATGCTTGTGCTTCTCCTTCACAGACATCAACTCTCCACTTTCCCACTGCCGTTTACATTCATATAACGTACACTATGCAGAACATCTAGTGTGAAATCTGTTTTTCATTGCAGATGTCATGCGATGTGCAAATGTTTGGTTTGGCTTCGGCTGCTTTTTGACATTAAGTCAATATTTGAGGAGTTCAATTTTCTCGTTTCTTGAGTAAAACACTACCCTTTTCTCCTTCTGTGGTATTTCATTATTTACATCACTTGGAGACCCTTCTGGCAACGATATCAAAGAGGTCGACTCTAGTCCATTCACTTGGTAACAAACAAACTATTCCATTCCAACTGTGTTTTCAACAGATTCCATTATTGATCAATTATGTCTAATATGAATGCTGCACACTTTTCTCACCTTCAGTTATTTCTGTTGTTGTACGTACACACCAGTCGCTGTGCAACAGTTCGATGAGAATGTCATGTCAATAACGTTCCACGGATTGATGTTGCACAACAGCAGTACCTGTACCTTGAAGACTGAACAGCAACTGCAAACCCATTTGTCTGTGTATGCACAAACACAAAACTCTAGCCACAGCACCCACATTTAATGTACACAGCATTGCCATCTGCAGTCAATAATTATTATTATTGTTAAAATCAAACAGTCGAAAATCCAGGATGGAATGTAACAATATTATGAGAAGGAAAGTTGCTACTCACCATATAATGGCGATGCTGAGCTGCTAATAGGCACAACAAAAAGACTCACAATTAAAGCTTTTGGCCGTTAAGGCCTTCGTCAACAATAGACACACAAGCATGTGCACCTACACACACACACACACACACACACACACACACACACACACACACACACACACAACTGCAGTCTATTATTGCTACTATTAATTCCGCAGCTATGATGTAACTGTTTCTTTATTCTATTCTCTCATTATTTAAGTTTATTCTGTGAAACTAGAAATGCACTAGCTGCTTCATCATGAGTGGTGTCCATTCTGTTGCACATATCTGACAGAACACCACACCTACGTATACAAATGTACTCTATAGGTTTGCTATTTCAACTAACGAAGCAAAAGCAGACTGCCAGAAGAACATTCCTACAAATTTCGAAAAACCTTTTTACATATCAGGAAAATGTTCTCCTATATAACAGTTCCACGCCTAAACAATTAAAAAAAATTGTCATTAGGATTTGAACCCATGAGCGTTGGTACGATGATCTAACACTCTACCAACTCACCCATAGTAGCCACATCTCCCAATGTCTAACAGATGTACTTTTCCCATGCTCTGGTAGTTCTGGTGTTACTTTTAATTAATGTTTACGCCCATTCTGCGACAGCACATAGCACATAGTATGAACTACATTGGAGTTTTCATTGATACTCTATCGACATACAATGTTTGATACCAAACTGAGTGTCTGACATTTGGAGGTTTTATTATGGCACCTTGAAGAAGCAGTTTTTAAGAAATATTATCGAACTACCAATATCTTTCCCACAAGTTCTCACACACATCTGTGACAGTGGCTATTTGCAACTGGCAGCCACAGCTAACAAGTAAAAAGAGGAAAGGAGTGAGGCAACTTCTTAGAATAGGCTTGTGACTTGTTACCTTCTATTCAATTGCTCCCCCTCCTTCCCATTAGTCTGGACAACTACTGCGTGCATACGTGTATTTGTGCGCACCCAAGTGGGGTGGCAGGGGTGGGTGCGCAGGCACACACATGTGGGTCCATCGCCAAATGTCATTTAGCTGCATATGAGTGGTAGCCTATCCTCATACATAGCCTACCAATGAAACAAGATGATTTCAGAAAGTAACTGTTCTTGAGGAATTATTTCTTATATTTTATTAGGTATAAATTCAAATAACAAGAACAGCTTATGTATAAATTGAAATAACAAGAACAGCTGGTGTACAATACCAAGAAAATTATTTTCTGAACATTGTGTCTGACAAACATACTCCAACGTAAGTAAAGTTTTACCTCTTGCAGCATATGATGGGATTCCACAATCTCATGTACAAAATGTTGTCTGTACACCAGCGTAAAATATTTCTTTTTGTTTTTACACCCAGAACAAAAGTCAGGGAGTTAAATCAGGAGAACAAACAGGGGCTAATGAATATCCACATTGTCAGAAATGACAATTCAGGAACAAAGAATTTATTCAGGTTTGTGTGCCATGGCTTGTAGCCTCATCTTGCTGGAAAATTGTGCTCTCATTTGCTGAAAAAATGTCAAGTTATGGTGTGAGAACATTACACATCATTTCACCTCATCACTAACAGTAACTGAATTATGATGAACACACTATACTAAAAAAGAAATATTGCAAGAAGACAGGATTTTTCAAAGAAAAGCAATTGATGTGTACAGACCTGGTAGATCATCAAAGAAATGGAACAAAATTTGTCACTGTTTCTTTATAGTAGTAAAACCTGGCGAAGACAAAGGAATGAAAGCTCTATAAACACTTTTTCTTAATCGATCATTCAAAAGATATTCATTGCAGGTTAAGACTTGAAAAAAAAGTAGTAAGGAAAAAGTTAAAAGGGTTCATCATCAATAGAGAAGATATGACGGAAGAAATTGTACAGAGGGTCTGAATCCTGTTAAGTTTGCCAGTATGTGTCAGTAATGGAAGTGTCAATACTTGTACAGCATTGGAAAGATTAGATTAGATTAGATTAGATTCAGTTTTCATTCCATAAACCCAAAAAAAATGATATGATTCTCGTGGGTGTGGAACATGTCAGAAAGTATAACATAAAATGATAAAACATTTGAATATAATACTTACTACCCTGATCATTTGTCAGGAGATAGTCAAAGTAGGTTAATACAATGCAGTAAACTGGAACAGCTAATATTTACAGAATTAACACACTGTCAGAATGAAACACTGTTATGCACTATTAATAAATTTATCATACACAAAATACCTAATCTTCACTGATGTGACCAAGTGTTGTCAAAACTGAAATCTAACAGATTACTTAAGCTGGCTTAACAGTCTCCGCTAAGGTATTCATCTATGGAGTAGAAGGTGTTGCCTATCAAAAAGTCTTTCAAACTCTGTTTAAACCGTGCTTTATGTGAAACTAAGTTTGTAATGGTTGCTGACAATTTATTGAAAATGTGCGTTCCTGAATAGTGGACCCCTTTTTGGACCTAGGTAAGTGATTTTAGGTCTTTATGTAGATTGCTCTTATTCTTAGTATTGATACTATGTATTGAACTATTGGTTGGAAATAGAGAGTATTACTTGCAACAAATTTCATTAGGGAATAAATTTACTGAGAAGCAGTGTTTAGAATACAAAGTTTCTTGAACAGGTTTCTACAATATGTTCTTGAATTCACACCACTTTTGCTCGGTTTGCTCATGAGAGTTGGAAGTTCACAGTTAGGAGGACATTAAAATAAAGTCCATATGTTAATGGTCAGTTTGGTATAATGTCACACTCTTTACAAATTTGAGTACAGGGATACACACATTTATTTCAGTCACTTCATCTCATATATAAAGGCTGCCTGTGTCTAAAATGTTATACAGTTGATAAGAGTTAGCTTGGAGAGAGAGAGAGAGAGAGAGAGAGAGAGAGAGAGAGAGAGAGAGAGAGAGAGAGTCATCCTATCATTCATTGCCTACAATATACCACATGAATGATTCTCTTTTTCTGCCTTGCTCATCCTGACCCCTTCCTTATTCCCAAGGAAGGGTGCTCTGTTATGAAACATAAAAAGGTTGTCTTATTTCATTTCATTTTTGCTGCTATTCTGCATTGTTGTAGATTTCATTTCAAATTTTGTAGTTCTAGTGGCCAGTACTTAATATATAATTATATACTGTGATATAACACTTCAGAGTTTGTACAAAGATTACACTAGTCAAAATCTTCCAAGTCCTCAATGTCCCATTCTGATAAGGGTAACTGCTTCATACCCATTGTACTTGAATGAGTTTGTTGTTTCATCTGTGTATACCCTACAAGAGCTTGAGCAGCAGAAGTAGTGGACACAGGTAAGTAACTCAAAGTATCCACTCCTCCTGTTGGCTTTTCCCCTCTAGCAGATATCTGAAAGGCAGAAAAACAAATCTGTATAACAAGCTTCAGAAGTGAGCTGTCAGTAATAACACATAATCACCATTTAATAGTACCATGTAATGCCTACAAAGTGTAACTTACTTAAAAAAGAAACAAACCATTATTTATCATCATGAAAGTAGACTCATTAATTGTTTTAGAAACATCTTTTAATACTATCAAATCAATGCAGTGATGTAATCCTTAAGTACTTGCATGATATTATGATACAAAAACTCGCATTTGGTCTATTTGACCTGAATCTAAAAGACAAAGAAGAAGACAATACTCCATCATTCTATGAAAGACTTTAATTATTTTAAATATAAATATGGTGTGGAAAGTTCTGGCAGAATGTAAATAATTAGGAATAAAGGAGACAACTAACTATATAGTAGAAGCATTGAGTCACTGACAGACTCACAATAAACAATAAAAACAGTTGTGTGTGTGTGTGTGTGTGTGTGTGTGTGTTTATTTAAAATATACCTTTTTATTCCCTTATTTGGAAATAACTGACGATGCAGATATCCCTGCTATATTATGACTAATGTCAACCCTTTTTCCAATGGAGTTGCTGCATGATCCATGCTCATGACTCAGATGTCAGTAGTCACATTTCTGCTAGTACCTACAAGAGGAATAATAAGGCATTGCACAATTTCTGAAAGCTTTATATTTTTTGTTTCTTCTTCACCTGGCCGTGTGCCAACATAAATTTCAAAGTTCATCAAATAATGTGCTCTGGAGCCCAACAGAGCAAAACCTTTGTGCAGTATTTCCTGGCTTGGCTTTTTTGGCAGGTATTATCAGAAGTAACATTGTGTTCAAAATGGAAAGAGTTAACTGTCAGTTGTCACATATTCTCCAAGAGCATACAACTTCAAATGCGTGTCTTGCAATGGAGTGGTAAGGTCATGCACAGAAGCTTTCTAGTCAGTTTTGTTTCCTCTTGTCTCTCAATGTTTTTACCATTGAAGCAAATACAATGATATAAAAACAGGATACAATGATACAAAACCAGGACTCTACTACATGGCATAGTAACTGTGAATACACCATGCTCATGCCTATCTACATAGATGGGAAGCTTTGCAAGTTCTGCATATAGCAGGAGGCTCAGGAAGGCATTCACATCCACATGATCTGTATCTTGGGCACTACGATCTGTGAAAATGTCCACAAATGTTCATCATGCACACATTAGTGTACACAGATAGAAATAAAGAGAGAGATCTAAGAAATGTGATTTCAGTGGTCTAGAGATATCATTAGATGTGATATATTGAAGCACCCACTCCCCAGTCAATTAGTTGTCCCGAGGAACATCACTGCCCCTTGGCTAAAGTGTTGGTTTATTTTAGTATTTTATAATATGATGCAGCAGTTCACCCAGAAGGATGTTAATGTGATTGATGCCGGGCACAGAAGCCTGCACTGGTGACCTATATGGGCAAGAAATTTACTACCATAAGCAAAGACTGCAACTACAGTATTAAGGAAGAGAGGGGAAAAGCTATTCAATGATTTCCTTTTTCTGAAGAGCTGCTGTTCAACCATGCCTGATATTCCTCAGGATTTGTTCTCACGTGGATACTAGGAAAGTGAGGGCCATCTATGAACACATTAGCTATGCTTTGGTGAGGGAAAGGATCCAACAACTCCACAGGAATCTAGATACCAACAATAGAGTGCTGCCCCAGAAGCATCTGTGTCTACTGTCAAATATATCATTGATGAATTGTGACAAAAACTATAACTTAGAGGCAAGCCTGCACAAAAAAAGAAATAATTGCAACTGTGAGAAAAAGAAATTTGAAGAACTAACAAGGAAGTGGTACATGGATAGGACTAATGCGTCTTCAACCAACAGAAACCTCTCATTAACACTGACAACAAAGCAGTGACATAAGTACTGTTTAAGGGGCTAAACTTCACAGTGATGCCTACAAGGATCTCTCATGGAAGAAATCATTCAGTCTGTGGAAAAGAAACAGTCAAAATTCTACAAAGGGCGAGACTGGCACACCATGACATTCCTTGGGAAGAAAGGTCTGGCATGGAAAAACATCCAGAGTGAAGACAATTCACCAGGTAGATAAAGGAAACACCTTTGTTGTAGTAGATACTACACAATATGAATCAAAAATGGATGACTTCATGTTTTGTCCCACCTACATGGATCTTTGGAGTGATTTGACTGCGAAGATTATTAAGAAGACGCAAGACTTGATCATGATGACACAGCCATGGGACTGTGAAAGATCCCTAAGGAAAACTGTCCTCACATACCTATATTAACCCTTTCACTGCTGTGGGCATGTAAACACATCCTGCTATGCCGTTCTTCAGGTTCTGTGGACGTATATAGACACGCTGCTTGGGTTTTCCTACAGTACCATGGCCATCTGGATGGATCCAGAGCCACCACGCTGTCACTGCTGCAGGTGAGTTACTTCTATACCTCTGTGAATAAAAAAGTTTCGAATATTTATCATACAACATATGTGCCTCACTGCATGCTATCACTTGCAAAAAACCTCCTTTTGATATCTTGAATCATAAGATATATAACCACAAGATTCGCGAAGCTCAAGGACATGAATGGGCAATGTACACACAACCTTCCTTTGGGTATAAAACCCAAGAATGTGAGAATGAAATGAGATATTCTTCTGATCTCAATTTTAAATAAATTTTTGAAATTTTTCCTACATTTCATTCACTGCAATATACGAGCTAAAATCAACCATACACTAAGTTTACACAATGTATTTTTACCTCTGCAAACTCTTTAAAATTTCATACAGTGTTGTACTTCATTTGATACAGTGCAATAAGTATGAAGGATAACAAAAAGAGATTCAGTTCTTTGTTAAGTAAGGATATCAAACTAATATGAGCAAAAATGAATTTTTTTTACCTAACAGTTTTTAAAAAAATTGGATGATAAGTTATTTCATAATGGCCGAATGCCATCTCTCAGCACAGGCACCAGCATTTGACAAGAAGTACAGCCAGTACAAAAGCCACCTCAGCACAAAATACAAAGGGCATGCCTGTAGCAGCAAAAGGTTTAAAAAATGGACTCACTCACCTACAACCTGGTAAACCATCCGGCTAGAAAACTATTTTCCCTTGTAGGACACAAAGACTTACGTGTGAAAGATTACTCTCACTTCATTCACTTACACAGGAACAGAATGTACACAAAAACGATATATTGGTCAGCTTTGATGTAAAGTCTCCTTTACAAATGTAACAACAGAAGAGACCATCAACATCATTCAGGACCTGATATCTGTAACCTGGTGCCATTATGTTTATCATCAAACTATTTCACCTGGCATGGTAAATATTGTGTAAATGTTATGAACAAATGAACGGAATGGCAACTGTATACCATCTCCCTCCATCTCTACAGACTACACTGAGAACACCCGAGAGCACCATCGGAGAGATATAACTAAAACTATTCAACATTGGAAAGGCAACAGTTCTTGATGGCATACAATAAGGATTCTACAAAGAGTATGTGAACTATTAGGTCACTGGAGGAAACTTCTTTGAACAGATGCACAAAACTATAATCCTATATCAGTGACATGAATCTGTTGTACAATTTTGAAACATGTTTTAAGGTCCCATATTAAGATTTTTCTAGAAACCAATGATCTCCTTTGTAGGAATCAATATGGACTCAACAAAGGCAGTACAAACCAACACCCAGATTGATGCTGTGCTCCTTGATTTCTGGAATGCATCTGATACAGTTATGCATGAAGTAACAGACCACTTTTGTGACTAAATTATAAAGTTCCTGGCAAAAACAGAACACAGACATGCACAGATCTGATAAACAGTGGAGCTGGACAAGCTCATTATTCCACTTCTGAGAGGAAAAGAGAGAGAGAGAGTTGGTAATTGTCATGTGACAGTAAATATCATAATAAAGCATCCCAGTGTCTGTGAGATTATTAATCAATGTGCTACACTTTGCTTTGACATTTTGTTTTGGGAAACGCAAATTAAAAAGTAATAAAAACACCTATGATTCATTACCAATGATATGACTGAAGAAAATGGGGGAGGGGAGGGATCATTTTTCATTTGATCAAGAAAGTTAAGCTACATATTCTTTTTTTTTTAAGGTTTCTGGGGTCATTTTGGTTCATGTATTTATCTTAAGGCTAGCATTACTTAAATGTAATTTGACATCCATATTAAATGATGATCTTTCCTCATAAGATTCCTCATTCATTCCACACTTTATCAGTTTTCAATGGTGAAGGCATCCCTGAACAAAAGTTTGACTTCCATTGAAAACCTTTACCCTTGGTAATAAATGTTTCCCATTAACTAGTTGCAACATTTTGTAAATCAAACTTCCAGGTTCTTCAAACTTCACAGAAATTTTGATGGCACACCACTGCTTAAAATGCTTTTTTGTAATACATTAGAAAACCACATTGTCATTTACACTATGTGATCAAAAGTATCTGGCCACCTGGCTGAAAATGACTTGCAAGTTCGTGGTGCCCCTCCATCGGTAATGCTGGAAATCAATATGGTGTTGGCCCACTCTAAGCCTTTATGAAGCTTCCACTCTCGCAGGCATACGTTCAAGCAGGTGCTGGAAAGTTTCTTGGGGAATAGCAGCCCATTCTTCATGGAGTGCTGCAGTGAGGAGAGGTATCGATATCAGTCGATGAGGCCTGGCATGAAGTCTGCATTCCAAAACATCCCAAAGGTGTTCTATAGGATTCATGTCAGGAGTCTGTGCTAGCCAGTTCATTACAGGGATGTTATTGTCTTGTAACCACACCGCCACAGACCATGCATTGTGAACAAGTGCTTGATCGTGTTGAGAGATGCAATCGCTATCCCCGAATTGCTTTTCAACTGTGGGAAGCAAGAAGGTACTTAAAACATCAATGTAGGCTTGTGCTGTGATAGTGCTACACAAAACAACAAGGGGTGCAAGCCCCCTCCATGAAAAACATACCGTAACACCACCGCCTCCGAATTTTACTGTTGGCACTACACACGCTGGCAGATGATGTTCACCCGGCATTTGCCATACCCACACCCTCCCATCGGATCGCCACATTGTGTACTGTGCTTCATCACTCCGCACAATGTTTTCCCACTGTTCAATCGTCCAATGTTTACGCTCCTGACTCCAAGCAGGGCGCCGTTTGGCATTTACTGGCATGATGTGTGGCTTACGAGCTGCTGCTTGACCAGGATATCCAAGTTTCCTCACCTCCCACCTAACTGTCATACACTTGCAGTGGATCCTGAAGCAGTTTGGAATTCCTGTGTGATCGTCTGGATAGATGTCTGCCTATTACACATTACAACCCTCTTCAACTGTCGGTGGTCTCTGTCAAGTCAACAAGTGACACCCAATCACCTGACTACGTTTGAAGCCTGTGAGTTCTGCGGAGCGCCCCATTCCGCTCTCTCAAGATGTCTAATGACTACTGAGGTCGCTGATATGGAGTACCTGGCAGTAGGTGGTAGCACAATGTGCCTAATATGAAAAATATATGTTTTTGGGGAGTCCGGATACTTTTGATCACATAGTGTATGTGCTACACTGTTCTGCACTTGAAGGAAAAAGATAAATCTTGTATTGCGTAGCATATCAATGAAGGATTGACTCTGAAATGTGTGGAAGGGAAAGTTTGCTGTGCTGCCACATGTCTCATAACTTTTCTACCATGTAATTTGCACTCCTATAGTTTGGAATCTTAACAAAGAGACTACTTACAGATCTCTGAAGTGACCCATACTGGAATATGGCTCAGACGTGTGGGATCCATGCCACATAGGACAAACAGGATGTACTGAACATATAAAAGGAAGGGCAGCTAGTGGTGATGGCTTGTTAGACTCAAGGGAGAGTGACACAAAAATGCTGTAACACCCGAACTTTATGCACATTGTGTAACTACAAATTACTTTCATCATTCATGTGCTTAAATAAAGCCCTGACATCCTTTTCTTCTTCTGGTCTCACTTTATTAGTGGTAAATTCCACTGTTGATAGTCTCAGGTTTTTCAATACTCCATTACGGTATTTCTGTTTCCAAAGTCAGAATATTGTATACAGATGTTTGTATGTTAGTGAGCCTAGTACTGAACCACGTGGTTTTTCTTTTTATTTCAGAACAAAATAGTTCTAAATTTTATACACACAGTTTCCTCCATGATACATTTCTTGAAAACATGTTTGTCATGACCTTGTTTCCATTGCTTTATTAGTTTCTATCCATAAGAACAATAAAGGGTGATGGACAACTTCTGCACATCACCATTACTTGTAAAGAAGGCTTCGTTCCTTTCATGCTGCCCAAAGGAATGTCCCCTAGTTGTGAAAAGATGAGTAACCTCCATGTGAAACACTCATGCTATCCATAGCAAAAATGACACTACCTTCAAGTTCTTATTCGGACCACCTCGTGCAACGGAGAGCAGAATAATACGCTTAACGTGTGGAAAGTCGTTCAATTTGATTTCTAGAACATTATGTATGAATGATCCAATTATGTTGGGGACATTTTTAGCTTGCATTTCCATGAAGCATTACATATATGAGGAGTTGTCATGATGTAGATGAGCACTGAAAGCATATGACCGTAACAGACATTTGTAAAAGTGGCGGGTCACATTCAGTTTTGGTACAGGCAAGTTCAATGAATAATCAAACTCAATCACAAGATGCGCAGAGTCAGATTTGGCTTTGTGAATAAAGAATTTCTTAAGTGGGAGGTATGTCTAAGCATTACTTTTATGACTTAAGTACTCTGCTAATCTGGGGTCATTTTTATTAGCTAGAAGTTTTTTTTTTTTTTTTCAGAAGCAGTGCAAAAGGCCCAGACATATGCTTTAGGTTGTATGAAGCTGTAGTCACAGTTTAGCTTGAAATACTTGAAATGGGTTACATAACCCATTTTAAGCTTTTCACCTGTAGTTTCAGAGAATCAAGTGAGGGATTTTTTTAAGAAATACACACACAATATTCCCAGGTGTCTTCCATGAATCGTTCTTGATTTACTGTCAGCTCCTTGTTAAGCAAACTAGATTTCTTCACTATACATCGACATGAGATAAGACTCCACCTTGTACTGCTTTACCTTGATCTGCGTAGGAATTGTCAAAGAGTTCTTCTTGGTGACTACCATTACTTGAACATAACACTTTTTTTGACAACATGATGACGTAAATGAAGTTTCTTTCCTTTAATGCGAATGCTGCTGGCAGAAATGTAGCTGTCACTTCTCTGCCATTTTATTTTCCTATTGTCTTTCTCCATATTCAACTGTCATAGGATTGTTATTATTCCCTACCCATTACTACTACTTATTATTGCACAACTTTGAAATGGTTTTCTTCATAATGTAAACACAATACCAACTGCTGGCACTCCAAGCAAGCTCACCTGCAAATAAACCCTCTATACATTAAACTGAATGAGAAGTACTGCACTCATGCATCAAGAAAATGCTGCTTTGACCTCAAGCACTGGGATAATGAAACAAAACCTACATAGATTATTCTTCATAATCTGCTCTTTAATTTTAAAGAATTTCCCAAAAAAAGGGCACACAGACCAATGGACCCTTCTTTCGGAAAATACCTCAACTGTCTGTATGCATCATACAAACATTACTGCATTGTTCTTAAAGGCAGATTGATGTGAAATCTGAAATTCATGGTTACTGATCCACTGCCTGAAATGTACGGGAAATGCAGTTGTGAACAAGGCTGATGGTGTATTTCAAGAAGAAGGGGGGGGGGGGGGGGGCAAGCAGGCTGGCTGCATATTTTTGTAGGATACCAGTATACCAAAGCTGTAATGAGAACATATGGAAATGACGCCAACAGTTACTGTCTGCTGGTGCATATTTATTGAAGTATACAGCTGGCTATCAGATAAATGTCAACATAAAAAAAGAACAAGTTGAAATTTCTTTCTGAAAACAATTGATGTGTTCTAAGAAGTCTATCACTTCATAACCATCATTCCAAACTGAAAATAGAACCATGGGAATCCATAGACACTAGGAGTGTCCTCTTTATGGAACTGACAATAAATATCACATAAGATGGTGCCTTCGTCTTTTCCGCAGTTGTACCAATGACTTGTTTGCATGCCTGCCTTTCAAAGATGAAGAAGTTATTGCTGAATGGGAAACTAATTTATAGCTTTTTATTCCCTGTCAACAATTAGTGGTTATTTACTAATGTACTATTTTTCATCTTTTACAATTATGTTTTTATGATTGTGGTAAGCTTTAAACTATCTGCAGAACTAAACTCATGAACAATCCTTATCTCTATACGGAACTGAACCAGCATATATCACTGAGAGCTCTGTGCCATCAGCATAGCGTAGTGCCATCAGCGTGGTGTAGCGGTTAAAGTCACTGGCTGGTATGCTGCTGGCCGCCAGTTCAAACCTGACCACCAGCAATTGTTATTTTGAATTTATCATTTCTGGACATTTCTTGAAATACTTTATTTTTTAATGTTTGTATATTTGGAACATTTGATGTTTCTTACACATACTAGCTTTCTGGAATACCAGATGTCTGTATAAATAAATGCACTCTACTTCCAGGAGATTATTTCTGTTCTGGCTGTACATTGGTGTTAAGTGTTCTATGAGAGCTGTTCAATAAGGAATGATGATAATTTTTTTGACAACATACCTTTAATCATCCTCATAATTTTGATGGTCCTTCTCAAAGTAGTCTCCCATGAATGCGATGCACTTGTCCCAGTATTTCTGGCAGTCTTCAAATACATGCTGGAAACCATTTTTTGAGAGGTCCTTCAAAATTGCCTCTGCAGCCATCACCACTGCTTCTGATGATTGATAGTGCCTCCCACAAAGGCATTTCTTCATGTTAGTGAATAGAAAAAAGTCACATGGGGCTAAATCCAGACTATATGGAGGGTGAGGGAAGTATTCACTTTGATTTTTGCAAGATATTCAGCAACAACATTGGCAATATGCAGCCGCACATTATCCAGGCTACTTCACAGAAATGTGGTCTTTTGTGCCAGATATGTTTTCATGACATCCCTGCAATACTGTCCAGTTACTGATGTTTGTGCAGGTACTACATGCTAATAAATCACTCCATGAATATCAAGAGATTACGATTACCCAACTTTCTCAGCAGAAGCAGCCACTTTTGCTTCTTTGAGGGTTGGTGATGAAGGAGATTTCCACACTGAGTTTGCTGTTTGCTCTCAGGATCAAAATGTTGTAGCCAAGTTTCATCAGCAGTGATTACATTTGAAAGAAAATCTGGATCTTCCTCTAACATCAATTTTAACTGCATGCAGACCTGCACGCGAATGTCCTTTTGTTCGGGAAGCAACAGTCTTGGAACCCATCACGCACAAACACGTATCATGTGTAATTTTTCTGTCACCATCATGTCGGTGGCACCCAATGAAATGTTCAGTATTTCACAAGGTGATCTTAAAGTAATTCGTCGATCCTCTCTCACAATGACAGTGGCAGTGTTCATGTTTTCTTCCATAACAGCAGTAACTGGAGCACCAGGTCCACCTTCCTTTGAAATTCATTGTCTTCCCTCTTTAAATATTTTAAACCACCTTCGAGCTGTGCTGTAGGGAAGAACAGACTCTCCAGAGCCCTCCTGTAACACTGTATAGGCCTCAACTGAAGATTTGTTGAGGCGAAAGCAGAATTTCAAACCCACATATTGTTTCTCGCGTGTTACCTCCATTGCAGCAGTAGGCGATACTGAACATGTATGACCTTGCCTGCCTCTCACAGTTGGGAACCAGGAGTCCCAACAATGAAACTACTATGGCGTGTTTGTTGCACATTAAACTAACAGAATATCATAAGATTAAATTTTAGTGCGAGAAATTATGACCATAAAAAAATTATGATCATTCTTTATTGAACAGCCCTTGTATTTCACAGATGACCCAGCTTTCAAGTCTGGATGACATAACATTTTTTAGTGGAGACACTGGGTATTTCAAAACATCTACATCACCGAGTCTCCGATTAGGCAACATAAAAGCCTTCACCTGCAAGGATAGGTACCAGAATATGAACAGTACAGTGTTCCCATGGTCCATACATTCAGGAGGCCAAAAGGTTTCAAGCCAGCAGTAAGTCAGCTCTACATCAGGCATCCATCAGTGTTCTCCAGAGATGCTGGTCAAGAAACAACAAAATGGCTGAAAAGATTCGACCAAATCACCAAATATAACAGGTGGTATGACATAATGTATTTAGCTAATGTGTACTTCTACTTGGATGGCACAGCCTAGCAATGGTTTCAGAACAACGAAGAGAAGCTCAAAGACTGGGATCAATTCCAGGTCAAATGAAGAAAATGTTTTGTGACCATCAGACAAATATGGTTGAAATTGAATGTGTTTCTCGTAAACCACTTGGCCAAAGTGCTACACAAAGACAGATTTGAACGCATGCAAAAAACTGAATCTTTTAACATGAGACATAGTGAAACAAAGTGCAAAATGGGAGAACCCTGGACAGGCACATTATTGTTGCACGTATCTCCTTGTCCAGGGTGGGGACATCCATGCGCCTAAGCACAGTGACCAGTGTGCACAATTTAGAGGCATGCATGACTCTGCACCGGTGCATGCATCTTCTTGCCTCTTTGTGGCACTTTCGCCTAATTCACACATTCACCTAATGTGCACAGAAAGTTGCACAAGTGAAAATGCACCTTAGCTAATACCAATGACAGAAGCATATACTGCAGTTACCTCTGGAGCATCTGGTACCCATACTGCCTGAAGCAGTGTCATTCCACCAATCAACCTCTTGGGAAGGTTCCCGAAGTCAACAAACAGGAATCAATGTATAATAGTCTGCAATGTCACCTCATCTGCTTTGCTGTCACTAAAGCTGTACCAAATGCTACAGCTCAGGAAATTTCAAAGATCCTTGTAGACGACATCATTTTGAAGCACAGAGCACCCTATGTGATGATCTCTGATCATGGAAAAGTTTTCCGTTCGATATAGTATCACAGATAATGTCATATTGTGACACCCACAGCGTGACACTTACTATCTACAGACGAATGGTCTCACAGTACACATCAATAAGACATTTGCAGATATGCTCTTGATGTACGATGAAGTCAAACAGAGAGATTGGACATTCACATACAACACAGCAAAGCAAGACAATACAGGCTTCATACCGTTCTTTCTTTCCCATGATCATAAGACCAAAAGGACAATGGATACACAGCTCCCATTTTACCCACATGATACGCAAGACGAATACATGAAACACCTCATCACAAAGACTGACAATGCCATGCAGCTGGCTCACATACAAATCCTGGACGCCCAGGAGAAAGACTGAGAGCGCTATGACACCAAGCACAGCCAGTTAGATTGTAACATTACGTGTATACAAGTGAGCTAATTGGTTGCCTAGAATTGGCATGAGGTAATACAAATTTGTTGAATGGCTGAACATTAGAAGGCCCAGGGCCCTGGGCAAGCTGCAGTCAGTCAGGCTAGTTGATCTTTCTGCCAAGCCAGGTGCCAGAGACGAGCAGCGTCAATGGAAACAGGAAACTCCTGGTATGGCGAATTTGGATGATGTGTCAGTCACTTAAGAGGGCCGACTATGTTCTCAGCAATGGCAGGCTCTGAGACAAACTGAAAGATAGCTTGTTACAGCTCTTCAAGAGTCTATAATAATTCACATGAAGTACTAAAGCAAATTTGAATACATCAGCAATCTGGGATAAATGAGGTGCATCCAATGATACAACAACATTTCAATACCTTTACAATTACAGAAGTTAATGTTTTGCAGTGAATACACATTTACACAATGAACCTCTGAACTTACATCTTTTAACTGATTCATGTGATTACAACAAACAATATCTCAATGATAGCATTGTACTACACCTATCATCTCTGAAAGCTACTTATCTGTATCTATTTTATTTATTGGTTTACAACACCTTTTATATCTTTTTCATTATGCAGATGTTTGTCAGAACATTATATTCTTCACATTTACACAGCAAATGAACACAGCATCAACACCTCATATTTTGTCGTACTTGTGTGTTTATTTAATGAGCACTTCATTATTTTGCCAGAAATTTTATTCAAATGTTGATTGCAAGTGCCATTAAAAAACTGTGCTAATTTAAAAGTGGTCAACTGCGTGTGTCAGTAGACTCCTCAGTTTTAAAGAGAACCAAAAGATGCCTCTGTCAAGACGTAAATAACTGTTTAAATAATATATAACAAAAATTTGTTATCATTTATAGCGAGTCCACCTGCACAAGAATACTGCCTTATTTATTTATGGTCAAACCTTTATTTATAATCATTATAAATTATCTGAGGGTGACAGAATATTTATAACATATCTTCACTTAAATATTGTTATAATATATTAATTTAGTAAAGAAAAGTGGTCATGTTGAGTCAAATCATGTCTTTAGAGTTGAAGGAAGATGTATTTTTGGTGAGGATGAAGTAGATACTAGCAGAACACTACGAGAGTCAAGTGGAGCTCAAGGCAGCCATTCTGGACACTTTTCTGTGAGTTCTGGAGGGAGGCAGACCTGCTTGTGGTAACAAGTGGTATTTGGTTGTGGAGATGATTAATTCTGGGCAGTGAACGACTGTTACCACACTTTAACTTCTGAAGGGACTTATATTTTGTGAAGTCTGGATGTGCCCTAGTGTAAGACTCTAATTTTTGCCACTTGATTTAGGGAAATGAGAATAGATAAAGTATGAGTTACTACTGTTCATATCACACGCATTAATTTGTGAATCATCATGTTGAACTCTGAGCTTTTTGAGCTGGTGAATATTTCGTGTGTCGTGACTGCAATATGGACTTAGTTTCTGCATATTGTTGGTGACTATTTAGTTTGAGGAATTTGCTACCATTCTTGTAACACTCTCAACATAAGGGTATTTTCTGTCTGTATTTTAACTGAAAATTGTAGGACCACTTCTCATTTATTTGGGAAGTGATTTATCATCTACAGTGGTTACAGATGATAGGATACAACCCTTTCTATTAAATTATTTATTTAACTTTATTTTTTATTTTTGTGTATTTTGTTTACTCACAATTCTAGCCAATGCATAGACTATTTGACTATACAATCACAGTTGCAAGTTATTATTTGCAGTGAATCAGCTGCAGGGCATGAAAGCAGACACGCGTGGCTCTATTCCGTGAGTACATCGAGTTATTCTTTTTAAACAGAGCCATGCATAGCCCATCTGCCTAAAGTACGAGCAACTGCGGGTAAAGACGCAACTGCTTTGCATGTATGGTCTGCTGTTAGAAAGAGCAACTGTTCAGCAGTAACCATTAGGTACAATTGCAAGACACAGCCTGGGAGACTTGATACAGCTTTTTTTGCCTATGTGGGAAGTGGGAATATCAGAAAAGTTACTAAAACATATATCCTTCATCACTTGTCCGATGTAACATATGAAGTCAAGGATTATAATCATTGAGGAGACGAAAGTACAGAAGCATCATTGATGTCCTCTGTATGAAACCCTACTTCAATCTAGAGGCTCAGATTGATGATGGGAGCTTCCAGGAAACCGCTGAATCACTCAACTATCGTGAAGCTTCAATAGGAGGACTTGGCTGTGATGGGATGAGCTCTTTTCAATTCCCGTCATAGCAAAGAGAACATAACAACATAATCAGAAATGCTGCATTGCCATATAGAAGATCAGTGACAAGATATACCTGGTTCAGTGCTTGGCTCCAGTGAGGACTTCTGAAACTGCACATTACTATTTTTAGAGGAGAGGGAGCAATGCTGCAAGCTCAGGTGTCATCAGTGTGGTGTAGTGGTTAGCGTTGCTGGCTGGTGTGGTGTGGGTCGCTGGTTCAAACCCGATCACCAGCAATTATTTGTTATTTTGTATTTATCGCTTCTGGAAGATTTTGTAATGTTTATATGTCAGAATATTTGATAGTTGTATAAATACTAGCTTTCTGGAATACTTGATGTTAGTATAAATAACTGCCCTCTCTGTCCAGGAGTCAGTTCTGTTCTGACTGTAAGTTGGTGTTCTTAATAAACGGACCTTCAGTGCTAAGAGTTCTGTTTCACTGATGAGACAACATCTGGATTTAGACTCGAATGTGGCTACAGTGTGACAATATTCTCTCAATACCCATATCTTTTGCATCTGAGCTACTATTTCTTTAATACTATAGGCAGGAGGCAAGATATTAAAAATATGATAATGACAGGTTAAACTCTTAAAAGTATATGGTTAATATACTCATTTTTTGGAGAGCAAAGAAAAGTGCCTATGTTGGATCAAAGTTGTTACGATAGTATGACTGAGGATAAAAACAGGAATAAACTTCAAGTATGCTTCTGCTGTCAGTCACTAACTTTGAGTTTTCAGAATTTATTAAATAATACTATGTTTACTGGATGAAAAATGCAAAAAGGAATATGAAAGGATGAAGGAAATATTCATTAGTGATAGAGGAAGAAACTCCACTCTGTCTCATTATCATACTTTCAAGAAATCCAATATAATAAATAACAAGTGGCTTGTTTGTGTTTCATATCATACCTTTTGTTGTATTTCTCTGCTTTTCTGAGCAACTATGTTTCCAGGAGAATTGCCCTTTTGCTTTGCTGTCTGTAGGTCTGTAGCCATTTTTTCCCGAGGTTTCTTAATGAGCTCTAGTGCTTCATCATCACTAAACAAAAGGTAAAAAATGTCAAGTGCCATGCAGTTTTTAAAGCATAGCAGACATTGTTTCATTAGTCTCTTAATTTATCATAGTGGTTTTGCAAGTATTAATTGAAACATTCCATTTACTGTGTGCATAATTCATTCAAACTTTTTCAATATTTCCCTTGTCAAATATACAATGAAACATATAGTTTACCAGGTCATTGCTTCATTCTTTACCATGCAGCAGGGTATCACCACAAAAACATAAAAATTACAAAACTCATAAGGTTTGAGAACTTTGAACTCCCTCACCTGAAAGAAAAAGGCTGCAGGCAGTTTGGGAGATAATAGAGCTAGGAGGAAATTGGACCTTTTAAAGCATTACAATTCTGTATAAATTCTGTGCACATAACACTTAGGTGAGAGCTGGCAAATAATGATACATCAATCAACAAAAACACAGTTTGTTTAAAAGATTTTCAGTTTCATGCGTTCGAGTTTGCTAATAACTATTTGTTAATTTCAAATACATAAGTAACTATGTTAATTTCAAATACATACACTACTGGCCATTAAAATTGCTACACCAAGAAGAAACGCAGATGATAAACGGGTATTCATTGGACAAATATATTATACTAGAACTGACATGTGATTACATTTTCACGCAATTTGGGTGCATAGATCCTGAGACATCAGTACCTAGAACAACCACCTCTCGCCGGCCTTGACGCACCTGGGTACTGAGTCAAAGAGAGCTTGGATGGCGTGTACAGGTACAGCTGCCCATGCTGCTTCAACACGATACCATAGTTCATCAAGAGTAGTGACTGGCGTATTGTGATGAGCCAGTTGCTCGGCCACCATTGACCAGAAGTTTTCAATTGTTGAGAGACTGGAGAATGTGCTAGCCAGGGCAGCAGTCCAACATTTTCTGTATCCAGAAAGGCCTGTACAGGACCTGCAACATGCGGTCGTGCATTATCCTGCTGAAATGTAGGGTTTTGCAGGGATCGAATGAAGGGTAGAGCCATGGGTCGTAGCACATCTGAAATGTAACGTCCACTGTTCAAAGTGCCGTCAATGTGAACAAGAGGTGACCGAGACGTGTAACCAATGGCACCCCATACCATCACGCCGGGTGATACGCCAGTATGGCGATATCGAATACACGCTTCCAATGTGCGTTCACCGCGATGTTGCCAAACACAGATGCAACCATCATGATGCTGTAAACAAAACCTGGAATCATCCGAAAAAATGAAGTTTTGCCATTCGTGCACCCACGTTCGTCGTTGAGTACACCATCGCAGGCGCTCCTGTCTGTGATGCAGCATCAAGGGTAACCACAGCCATGGTCTCCGTGCTGACAGTCCATGCTGCCGCAAACGTCGTCGAACTGTTCGTGCAGATGGTTGTTGTTTTGCAAACGTCCCCATCTGTTGACTCAGGGATTGAGATATGGCTGCACGATCCATTACAGCCATGCGGATAAGATGCCTGTCATCTCGACTGCTTGTGATACGAGGCTGTTAGGATCCAGCACGGCATTCCGTATTACCCTCCTGAACCCACCGATTCCATATTCTGCTAACAGTCACTGGATCTCGACAACGTGAGCAGCAATGTCGCGATACGATAAACCACAATCGCGACAGGCTACAATCCAACCTTTATCAAAGTTGGAAACGTGGTGGTACGCATTTCTCCTCCTTACACGAGGCATCACAACAATGTTTCACCAGGTAACGCCGGTCAACTGGTGTTTGTGTATGAGAAATTGGTTGGAAACTTTCCTCATGTCAGCACGTTGTAGGTGTCGCCACCGGCGCCAACCTTGTGTGAATGCTCTGAAAAGCTAATCATTTGCATATCACAGCATCTTCTTCCTGTCAGTTAAATTTCGCATCTGTAGCACGTCATCTTCATGGTGTAGCAATTTTAATGGCTAATAGTGTAAATAACTAAAATACCTTCTAAAATATTATGAACAAATTAGAACAGGCCAAAACATAAATTTCTGCATTATGTTATAACACTGTTAGATGTAGGGCATCGTAAATCAGTATACTTGCTGAGTTTACAAATGTTCTACTTCTATAATGACAATGAAAGTGACACTAGACATGTTAGATGTAACATCACTGGTTATACTGTAAGACTACAACAAACGAAGTAGAGAATTCCTGATATAATGAAAACCGAAGTGTAATGTATACCTTATTAGAGAGCTAGCTACAATGCAATAATCACACCATATATTTCAGTTTAAGAAGTAACAAATGTGTGAATTAAAGCAAACTCTGTTGTTAAACTTTTCCTGGAACAGTTAAACATTTTTTTAAAAATTGTATCAGATTAAAATTCTCAAATATCCTTCTTTCAATCAACCAACAAAATAAACTTATTATTTTACTCTAGGCTGTAATTTTCAGTGACTTTAGTATATATTTTTCAGAAAATATTCAGTTGTCAGTTGCAAACATATTTTTATTATACTTTACTAGTTTCAACAAATTAATTTGTCATCTTCAGGCACTTAGTATTGATTTAGCAGGTGTCAATATCTTCTTCATTCGTGCATAATGCCATAAAAGGTCCAGAATCACATAGATTTGATCCAGTTTAGTAAACTATCAATCTGTGTTTACAATAATCACATACAATATGTACATTTCTGGACATATCATGGCATTATGCTTCTATGAAGAAGATACTGACATCTGCTAAATTAATACTCAGCTTCTGAAGATGATGAATTAATTTGCCACAAGTGGTAAAGCATAGTAAAAATATCATCTTATTTTCTGTTTTCTGTTGTTCCTTCAAAATTCACACATATATAAATGCATTATGTAGTAGTTACAAGTATGTTACATTTTCTCTTTTTTTTCTAGTTTCTTACGTTAGAAAGACCTTTCGCAGCAAAGTTTTGTGAAGTTAACCAAGTCTATTCTGCAAATCTCACTCTTTGTGCTACCAAAGGGTTGTTTCTTAATTTTGTGTTAATATAATGTGGAATTACATTATTTATTTGTCAAGACTAATTGAACTTGATATGTTGGATGGTCTTGTCGAGTCTGATGTGGGTAGTCCTGAAACTGTTGCATAACATGATGGGAAATGCCTGTCATGGCTGTATTATCACTATTTTTTTTTCCATTTCCCATCACTCCTTAGCTGCTTCAAAATTCATGCAGACATGTTCTGCCTTTGCAACTAAATGAAAGGCAGTTTGTTATTTGCATATACATTTCACTTTTTTTCATTTATGAAGCATCTTCAGTGGCCTGTAATACATGTTTAAATCAGTTTTGCAAAATAAATCATGACAAACTGCCTATTGGCTTCTGTCTCGGGTTCTTCGGCCGATGTTCATCTAATGATTTTTCTGACGTTTCGCCAGCACGAGTGGCTGGCATTGTCAAAGCTTCACCCTCCGTTCACCGGCAATGGAGGGTGAAGCTTTGACAATGCCAGCCACTCGTGCTGGCGAAACGTCAGAAAAATCATTAGATGAACGTCGGCCGAAGAATCCGAGACAGAAGCCAATAGGCAGTTTGTCAACAAGTGGCCACGAAAGCCTTAACAATTTTGTAAAATAAATAATGTAATTCAACATTATATTGATGTTAAGGTTAGAAACAACTCTTTGGTAGCATGGAGAACTAAATCATTTGCAGAAAAAAATTGGTTATCCTCATGAAATTTGTGCTGCAAAAGTTGTTTCTAACCACAATAAAATGAGAGAAAAACATGAGAAAATGTAATGTAGTAACATATTAGTATGAACTACATAATGCATTAACTATATACATAAAAACAAACATGTATAATAGGCTACTGAATATGCCTCATAAGTAAAAGAAGTGAAACGGATGTTGCAAAAAACAAACTGCCTTTAATTTAGTTACAAAGAGGAAACATAACTCCACGAGCAATACAAAATATTTGTGTCCGATGACCACATTTTATTCTGGAAAACAAAATAAACCTTAAAATTTTCACATAATGTTATTTCATTTTTTAACATACCTGCTGTCCCAGGTGACACTATGCCTTTCCTGTTGTTTCTCTGATGGAGTACTGGAGTATTTAACAGCTGAAAGCAGAAGTAGAGAAATTGAGCACTCTGCACATTATCGTACCATTTATATCAATGAAGCTGGCATTCAGAAACTTAATATTTTTGTTCAGTACTCTAACCCAATTGTTTATAAATGGTACTGCACATATTTTTGAATAAGTGCAGTACAATTATCCAAAAATACTAAGTAATAAGGAGAACTTTACAGAACACAACACTGATAAATTATCTTGGTAAAGCATAGTTTGTAGGAGTGAAGTATGGGCATTTGTTTCAGATTATAGGTTTATAGCTACTTGTAATAAGACTTTTTCAGTGATCTGTCTGGTGGTCAATCAAATTTACTCATTTACAGAGGAGGGAGAGCTGAGATGGTACAAAAAGTATGTAAATACAATACCAGATATAAAACCCAAAAGGCTGTTGATATTTTCACATGAAAATTGAAGAAGGAAGTACATACAAACCAAATTAATAACATGTCATTATGTACTGTATTTATTAGTATTCTGTATTTTGTGCTGTTTTTGGTAGTCAGAGGTTCTGAAGCATTGATCCACAGCCTGACAGACTGAACGAAGCAACCATCCATCAAATACATCACCTAGTATAACTTTACTACTACTCTCACAAGAAGTAATAATCCTATGAAAGAATGACAGATTATTTGCTCGGAACGTCGATCTAGGATTAGCCAAGTTTAGGTCAGACGCACATCATCTCACATTATCATGTGAACAGCATCAGTGTAAGGCATGTTATTGTGTAACTCAAAACGATAGTAACCACACTAAGGAGGCACTGGATAAAAAAAGCTTACTACATATCATCAGCTATGAACTAAATCTCTCATCAGATGCAGATCTCTCTCTCTCTCTCTCTCTCTCTCTCTCTCTCTCTCACAGACACACACACACACACACACACACACACACACACTGTTGTCTTTGGTTGGTAAAATCCAACTGCAACTGTGTTCGACATTAGTACAGAAGAGGTGTGGGATGGGAAGGGGTAAGGATAGCATGGTAGGAGTGGAAGAAGATGCTAGTGCTGCCTGTGGGAGCATGCTGGTATGTAATAGGGACAGGATAGTGGGCTGCTAGGTGCAGCATTGAGCATTGGAGAGCTGTTCTGTGGTGGTGGTGGAGGGGAAGGGGAGGGGAGGGGGGGCGTCAAATGGGAAAGGAAAGAAAAAAAGAAAGAAAGAAACATAGAAGGATAAAGGGCTAATGCAGGTGCTCTGGCAGGAAAGAAGGCATGTGTAGGGCTGAACTGGGATCAAAGAAGGTGATAGATAGGTGGAGGGCAAAGACTAGCAAAGGTTCAGGCTAGGGGTTACGAGAACAAAGGATATGTTGCATGTGGAGTTCCCACTTCCCCGATATAGAAAAGCTGGTGTTATTGAGAAGAAAAGCACGTTGTGTGGTGAGAAACTGGACCCTTGGCCACAGCTTAGTGATGGCCATTCATGTGGACAAACAGCTTGTTAGATGTCAAGTCCACATAGAATGTGGCACATTGGTTGCAGCCAAGTGGATAGATTACTTGCCTGTTATCACAGGTGGCCCTGCCTTTGATATGGTAGCAGATGCCTGTGGTAGGACTGAGTAGGTGGTAGTGGGAGGATATATGGGACAGGTCTTGCATCTATGTCTATAGTGGATTTGAGCCATGGGACAAGGGACTGGGAGCAGAGGTGAAACAGGGACAGACAAGGCTACTGTGTAGGTTGGGTGGGTAGCAGAGTACTACTGTGGGAGAGGTGGGGAGGATATTGCTCACTCCAGTGCATGACAAGAGGTGGTGGAACACTGGCAGGGGATTAAGTTTTTCTAGTCCTGGGTGGTACCTGAGTTATGAGGAGGACGATCCTTTGTGGCCAGACAGTGGGTATGTGGGAAATGGTATGTGACAGGGGAGACAAGCACCACAAATCTGTTTCTGGTCATGGTGGGAAGCATAATTTCGGTCTGTGAAGGCCTCAGTGATAGCCTTGGCATATTTGGAAAGATGCAATTGGAGAAGGTGTTATGGTTCTAGAGGAATGTGTGGATAAAGGGTCTTCATCCTCCATCCAGATCTTGAAGATATCATCAGTGAATCTGAACCAGGTGAGGGGTCTGGGATTGTGGATGGTTAGGGATAACTCCTCTAGATAGTTCATGAATGAGTTGGTATAAGAAAGTGCCACACAGGTATCCATTGTTGTACCATGAATTAGTGTCAGGTTATGCCTTCGAAGGGGAAGTAATTGTGGGTGGGCATACAGCTGGTCATGGTGACCAGGAAGGACAAACCTGCGTCCGACCATCCTGATTTAGGTTTTCCATGATTTCCCTAAATGTCTTCCTTTGAAAGGGCATGGCTGACTTCCTTACCCTCCCTGCCCTAATCCAATGGGTCCAATGACCTCACTGTTTGGTCCCCACCTCCAAATCAACCAATCAACCAACTAGGAAGGAAGTTGTAAGTCTGGTGTCAGTCAGGTGCTGAGAAAGGTAGTGTTCCATAGCAACAAGAATGGGGATGTTAGTGCAGAGGGAAGTGTGGCATCGATAGTGATCAGCAGGGTGCCAGGTGGTAAAGGGAGAGGAAGTGTGGAGAGTTGGTAGATGAAATGATTGGCGTCTTTTATATAGGAGGGCAAGCAGTTGGTACCAGGCTGAAGGTGCTGGTCTACAAGGGCAGAGATTCTCTCTGTGGGAGTGCAGTAACCCCCCACAATGGGCATACTGTGAGGTTGGATTTACATACTTTGGGAATTATGTAGAAGGTAGGAGTACGGGGAGTGGCAGGTGTGAGGAGGAAGACAGATTCAAGGGAGAAGTTCTGGGATGGACCTAGGGATTTGTAACGTTACTGGAGATCCAGCTGGACTTCTGGTATGTATCGCTGTGGTAGGTCTTATAGATGGACACATATGACCAATGGCAGAGTTCCTGTGTCAGTTAAACCCTTTGGTTCATAACTACCATGGTGGAGCCTATGTAGGCAAATAGGATTATAAGGCTGGGATCAGTTTTTAGATGGAGGGTTGAAAGTGCCCTCTATACATGTGAGGTTGGTGTCCATTTTGAGGGATTTGGGGATTGATAGTGAGGCAAGGTTTGGGGTTAACAAATTCTGGGAACTTAACAGGGGATGTTTTGAGGGCAGTAGGAATGGATCAGTGGATCACAGTTAGATGGAGGAGTAAACTGAGTAACTTTGGGTCTCTCATTCACTAATATTCTTTTATTTGCTGACTCATCATCGTCAACACTTATTCTGAGGATTCTCTTCATGTTCTTGTTTTCCCTTTGGACAGAATCACATCTCCACTATTTTTGCTCTGAACCACTGCTTTTCTCATATCCTCTTTACTGATTCCACACTACCCTAATCCTTTATTTCTGTTACTCATGGGACTCTTGTCTTTCTAGTTTCCTGGTAAGCCGATATCTTACTCGCAACATTTCTGGTTTCATACTTTTAATGGATCTATTGACCGGGATCTCATCCCACAAGCAATGATGAGGAGGAGTATGCGGATTATGAACCTCATTAAAAAAACAGGGCCCAGATGGTCTCAATTTGTTACAGATCCCTGTCCAGAGATACTAATTCAAGATGGTCAATGGTCTCTATGGCAGAGGAGGAAGTATTTCCCTGTGAGTATGAAAGTGCATAGAGACCAAACCCTGAAAAAACACAATAAAACCAAGTCAGTCTGTTTCCATTTTATGTGACTTCCTAATCAATGGTTGCTCCCATGTAACGAACAGATATTCTTTTACAGCTCCAGGTCTTACAACTCAGTTTATGGGACCTACTGCTATCCCATAAATGCAATCACACGCAGTTATCTTGCTGACTATGTAGAAAGAGTTGGATATAATTTTCATTTGGTTAATGAATGACATCTAATTTGGTCTGGGTGGAGAAATGCATTCTCATTGTCAGCACTGGTGAGTCCATCCCTCTACTCCAAATGGGCATCCGCCTCGGTTTGCTGTTGCCTACTGAGCTGTGAGCTTCACCCATTACAAACAAAACATTCTCTGCCAGTTTTGGTTACACAACAGAATTGGAGGCTTGCACACACTTGCATTTCTACAGTCTCTCTGAAATAATTTTACAGAAACTATTTGGTAACAAAATTTGATTCTTTTGCCTGTCACAGGCTCTTTCATCAACTTCATGAGGAACTGCCCCCCCCCCTTTTTTTTTTGGTCATCAGTCTTTTGACAGGTCTTATGCGGCTCACCACGAATTCCCTCTTGTGCCAACCTCTTCACTCAAAGTAGCACTTGGAACCTACATCCTCAATTATTTGCTGGATGTATTCCATCTCTGTCTTCCTCTACAGGTTTTCTTCTCTACAGCTCCCTCTAGTACCATGGAAGTCGTTCCCTGATGCCTTAACAAATGTCATATCATCCTTTCCCTTTTCCTTGTCAGTGTTTTCCACATATTCCTTTCCTCTGTGATACTGCATAGAACCCCCGTGTTCCTTACCTTATCAGTCCACCTAATTTTCAACATTCATCTGTAGCACCACATCTCAAATGCTTCGATTTACTTCTGTTCTGATTTTCCCACAGTCCTTGTTTCACTACCATACAATGCTGTACTCCAGATGTACATTCTTAGAAATTTCTTCCTCAAATTAAGGCTTATACCTGATACCAGTAGACTTCTTTTGGCCAGGAATGCCCTTTTTGCCAGTGTTAGTCTGATTTTGATGTCCTCCTTGCTCTGTCCGTCATGTTAAGTTTCTCGCTTTTCTCAATTCTGCTACTTCTCATTACTTTCGTCTCTCTTTGATTTACTCTCAGTCCATATTCTGTACTCATTAGATTGTTCATTCCATTCAGCAGACCATATAGTTCTTCTTCACTTTCACTCAGGATAGCAATACCATCAGCAAATCATATCATTGACATTCTTTCACCTTGAATTTTAATTCCATCCTGAAACTTACTTTTATTTCGATCACTGCTTCTTCAATGTACAGATTGAATAGTAGGGGCAAAAGACCCTGTCTTACAAGCTTTTTAATCTGAGCACTTCGTTCTTAGTCATTCACTCTTATTATTCCTCCCTATAGCTCACCCCCACTTTTCTCAGAATTTTGATCTTCTTGCACCATTTTACACTGCCAAATGCTCTTTCCAGGTCAACAAATGCTATGAACGTGTCTTGATTTTTCTTTAGTCTTGCTTCCATTGTCAACTGCAACATCAGAATTGCCTCTCTGGTGCCTTTACCTTTTCTAATGCCAAACTGATCATCATTTAGCACATCCTCAATTTTCCTTTCTATTCTTCTATACATTATTCTTGTTAGCATCTTGGATGCATGAGTTGTTAAGCTGATGTGCAATAATTGTCAAACTTGTCAGCTCTTGCAGTCTTCAGAATTGTGTGCATATTTTTCCAAAAGTCAAATGGTATGTTGCCAGACAGTCTACACACCAAAGTGAGTAATTGTTTTGTTGCCACTTCCCCTCAATGATTTTAGAAATTCTAATGGAATGTTATTCATCCCTTCTGCCTTATTTGACCATAAGTCCTCCAAGCCTCTTTTAAATTCTGATTCTAATACTGGATCCCCCACCTCTTCTAAATCTTTTCCTGTTTCTTTTTCTATCACATCAGACAAAAATCTTCCCCCTCATAGAAGCTTTCAGTGTATTCTTTCCACGTATCTGCTCTCTCCACTGCATTTAACAGTGGAATTTCCATTGCACTCTTAATGTTACCACCCTTGCTTTTAATGTCACCGAAGATTGTTTTGACTTTCCTGTATACTGAGTCTGTTCTGCTGACAATCATTTCTTTTTCGATTTCTTGACTTTTTCATGCAATCATTTCATCTCAGCGTCCCTGCACTTCCTCTTTATTTCATTCCTCAGTGACTTGTATTTGTGTATTCCTCAGTTTCCTGGAACATTTTTGTGCTTCTTCCTTTCATCGATCAACCGAAGTATTTCTTCTGTTACCCATAATTTCTTTGCAGTTAACTTCTTTGTATCTATGTTTTTCTTTCCAACTTCTATGAAGGTCGTTTTTAGAGATGCCCATTCCTCTTCAACTGTACTGACTACTGAGCTATTCCTTATTGTTGTATCTATAGCCTTAGAGACTTCAAGTATATCTCTTAATTCTTTAGTATTTTTATATCCCACTTCTTTGCATATTGATTCTTCCTGACTAATGTCTTAAAACTTCAGCCAACTCTTCATCACTGCTACAGTGTGATCTGAGTCTATATCTACTTATGGGTATCCCTTACAATCCAGTATCTGATTTTGGAATCTTGGTCTGACCATGATGCAATGTAACTGAAATCTTCCCACATCACCTGGTCTTTTCCGAGTGTACCTCCTCATGTTGTGATTTCTGAACAGAGTATTCACTATTACTAGCTGACATTTATTACAGAACTCAATTAGTCTTTCTCCTCTCTCATTCCTTGTCCCAAGCCCATATTCCTATATTTTGTTAATGGTCATAGTTATTTTAATATTCTGACATTATTTAAGGTGCTTCAAAAAATACAAATAGTTTGCAATGGAAAATATGGGTCACTATGAATTTGCATTTGGTGCATGTTAGGTCTTATATTTCTGTGTACAAAATGGAGTTAATAATTTGAATTTTTCTTTTAACTTGAGATGAGATCTGTACCGGTCTCCAGCTTCCAGAACATGGAATGTATGTAGTGAACTCATTTCTGATCACCTGCACAAGTAACAGAGTGAAAGTGAAATATTCGTAACATCTCTCTTATCTCATACACAGGGTAGGATACCAAAACAAATTATTGGCTAACTATCTCCTGTGACAGATGAGTGACTACAGATTTTTTTTCAATCAAATACTGCAATTATTTTCAGGGCCACCAGCAGCTAGTGAGATAACAATCAGTATGTGTTTGTAACAACATAAGTGAAGGATTTTTTTTATTTTTATTCCCAGCAAGTGCTTTTCTTAAGCTATTGGCCTTACTTGCCGTCAATTGTTTGTTGAATTGTAGACGGTTTCAGGATCCTGTCGCAACTGCAACTGCATTAGCATGTTAGCAAGGTGAAACTGTGTAAACCCCACAGTGCTTTGACAAAAGAAGCTAATTTTAACATGAGAACAACAAGAAAAAAAGAAGGTGTACAAGAAAGGTGAAAATAAATTGCTCCTCTGCTGCAGTTTCAGTATAATCCTGTGCACATAAGTGGTTGGCTTGTCAAATTATTGATTGTACTGGCATAACCTGTTAATAAAATCATTTGTAGATTTTCTAGCTGTAACTTACAAATTCTGCATGGTAGGTGTTTGTGTGTGTCATTCAGCTATAGAACTATGCCTCCCTTACAGTGCTGTCTCATCACAAGGAAGTCCCCACCACTACCATTGTCTCTTGCCCTAACCCATCATCTGGGACACTAGGGACCAAGTAACTTTATACCTACTCTACTAAAAAACTGGGACCCAGCTTGAAGTCCTATGATTAATCATGTCTGTATCTAACCATTTTTGGTTGAGCCCCTTGGGTGTGTCTGCTATATTTTGAGTGCTGATATTTACTCATTCCAGTGTTCACATTTACAAAATTCCAAATAATCTACCCTCAGAAATTGCATGCCTAGCAGACAGATAAAAAGATATTTAAAATACAGATTAAAGTTGTTTCTTAGGAACCTCACCGATATCATGCCCAAATCATTGAGCAAATATCTGTCAAGAGAGAGAGAGAGAGAGAGAGAGAGAGAGAGAGAGAGAGAGAGAGAGAGAGCACTGAAATATATTGACATCTAGTGTTAGTTTAGTGAGCATTCCAACACTGGAAAATGAGAGGGTTATTGATATTTGATGAAGAATATATTTTTTGGGTCATAAGATCTGATGTTTCAACCCCTTGAACACAATTAAATATATGTAGCATTTAAAGACTGCTGTATCAAGACTGCTGTCAACAGAGGGAACAAAATAACTGTCAGAAGAGTAGTGGAAAATAGCAGAAAGTTAATGAAGGCAACTACTGGATTAGAAAACTGATATATCCAGCTTACATAGTACTGTGGAGCAATGAACCACTCTATACACACCTGATTTAACACAGCAACAAAAATGTTAAGCCTATTCCACAAAATTTCCATTACTGCTATGCCTCACATCATTTCACCAGTAAAAATGACAGCTCTGTTGTCATAAGCATGCTAACTACACTGCTTGATAACAAAGTGAGCCACCCAGAAGAGATGGTTGGATGTCAATGCAACTTCATATACGTACGCACTACCAGTGAGTATGAAATGATTACAGTTGCAATCCTCTGTGACAGGCAGAAAAGCCATCGGAGTGCATTAGTGTTGTTACCAAGCATGGTACGGTATACAAGGGATGTGACCAGCATCAGATGTTGAGTGAGATCACTGTGAAGGACACGGAGATGCTGCATATTTGGTGAGACAGCATTATCAGCACCAACGAGAGTTTGGAAGAGGCCTCATTGTGTGTCTCCATTTGGTCGGCCGGTCATATTGTGCAATATCTAAATATGTGTGGCATTCAGATGTGAAGGTGGCCGAATGTTGGACTGCATTGAAATGTGAATGCAAGCAGGTTCACTTTCATTGTGCCTGCTGTCCAAGAACAAGTAATGGGTTCTGCAACGTTTTGTGTCATCCCGCATCATTGGTCACAAACTAGCAGCACCCTAACTAGGAAATTACTGTCCCATGCATAGATTGTTGTTACTTTCTTCTGTTGTAGTTCTACAACTCATTGTGAGCATTGGCTTCTTCAACAATATTCTGCCATTTATCTCACTCTGTTGCTAAAGCTCTCCAATATCTATAACCCATTTTCTAGACATCCTCAGTGACTCCATCCACCCATCTGATTCTTGGATGACCATGCCCTCTTGTCCTCCTGGAGTTCCTTGTATATAATACCTTTTTGGGTACTTCCGCATCATTCACCCATGCTAAATGCCCAGCCTTTCTCAATAAGTATGATTTCACTTATCTTGTGAGAGGTGGGTCTTTATAAATGATGTAAAACTCATGACTGTATCTTTTCCTCCACATTTCTCTTTCACAAATTGGGCTGACAACTCTCTGAAGAATCTTCCTTTCAAATGCATCCAGTATTTCATGGTCTTTTGCTATTAGGGCCAAAGTTTCGAAGTGATAACTAGTTCTATAACCGTTATGCAGATAAGTAACTTGGTGGTGCAGGTCAGAAGCCTTGATGATAACAGGCCTGTTAGAGCAAAATAGCTTCTATTGGCTGCTATTAGTCTCTGATTTAATACAAAGTGTTGTTTAAGTAGATGACTATCGAACCTAGATACCTGAACTGCTCAGCTCTCTCGAAGGTATAGTTTCCCACTGTTATTGAGGCTGACATGTTCTCCTTGTGTGACTTTCTGGCAGCAATGCATTTTGTTTTCTGTTGGTTAGTGTTTAATCCCATGTTCCTGATAGGCTCTTCAAGAGTGGTAAATGTCACTTTCACTGCATTTCAGGTTCTTGCCACTATATGTCATAAGCATACATTAGTACTAGGACTGATTTCTGAAAGATCGTCCCCCCGCTGAAAAGATTTGCATCCCTCACTGTCTTCTCCAGGCTGACATTAAAAAGGAGGCAAACTAATACATGGCCTTACAGTACCCCATTTTCAATGTTTAGTGTATCAGACACCATTCTGTCTGTTGTTATGCTACTTCATGTCTCGTTCATTCTCATTCTCATGAGACTTACCAATTTTCCAGTGACTCTCAGTTCAGCTAAGACATGATATAATTACTCTGTATCTATACTATCATATCCTGCTTTTAAACTCTATAAAGAGGTGATGTGTGCCAATCCTGAATTTGAGTGTCTTCTCTAGAATTTGCCTTAGAGTATAGATCTGGCCTGCAGTTGATTTTCCTGGGAGAAATCCACACTGTTACGCTCCTGTCTATTTTTTAATTATTGGGAGGAGATGGTGAAACAGCACATTGGAGTATAGTTTAAATCCCAAGTTAATTAATACAGTTATCTCATCCGTATCACTAAGTGACTGTCTCTGAACCCAGAACGAAGGTTGTCTAATGGCCTCCAGAGGCAACAAAAATTTGATTTTCAATATTTCACTTAATTATTGAACAAATTTAAAATGCTACCACAAACTACTCATTAAATGATATAATCTTAGGTAAAAGTTTAACACAATAAGACAAATATTACAGTTAGAAACTGTGTATTTGTCTTGAGGCAGTGAAACTGACAGTGCGCAGAGGCCCGGGCTTTATTCATTCAGTATTTCAGAATGAGAGCACTTCATGGCTTAAAACAAAATTTACACATAATTTCAAATCTTTGTAAAACTTTTTCTCATTGACACCCCTACAAAATGATGAGAGGAAAAAAGTTTGTTGCTTCTATAGTTTTGCTGTTCATGCAGTAAAACTTCAGCATCAGACATGACATTTTAATCAGTACTTTTTTTTACTACCACTATATTTGCAGTGCTGTACCTGCAAAATTATATAGTAGCATGAAAACTGTTCAGGGGATTATGACATCATAGACAATTAGATGAGAGAAAAACAAGCTTTTGTTTAAAATGGCACACAGTAAGACCTCAGCGTCAGGTTGGTTGGTTGATTTAAAAGAGGGGGGGGGGGGGGGGGGGGCAAACTATGAGGTCATTCGATCCCTTGTTCCTCATAAAAAAATGCCACAAGTGTGAGACTAGAACAGACAAGAGATATAACATAAAACGGAAAGAAAGGAAAAACCACAAGAACGAAACAAAGGCAACTACCACTAAAAGGAAAAAAAGGAGGACAAGAAAACAACAGAGATATGCTAGAAACAGAAGAGAGTGAAACAAGAAAGCAGATTACAGTGGCTGGCCGACCATGAGAATAAAACAGCGAAGCCAATCACTCTGCAACACATTAAAACCTCCACCCTAAAAGCACTAGAGTGGAGAACACAGAGGGACAAAGGACATGCGCTAAAACTTAGATCAAATGATAAAACTCACCCTCGTAAATAAAACATAGAACTAAATCAGCAAATGAGGCATTGTCAGATAAAATGAGTGGCATTGAATCCGGTAACCCAAGATTTCGTCGCTGGGCAGTCAAAGTGGGTCAGTGCACCAGAATATGGGCCACTGTCAACTGGGTGCCACACCGACACAGAGGCGGGTCTTCAAGGCGCAAGAGGTAACCGTGCGGTAACCGTGCGTCACCCAAGCATGGCCAATGCAGAGCCAGCAGAAGAAAACTGATTCCCTGCGAAGGGCCCGCATGGAAGACTTCTACACATTTGAAGTCTCCTTAATGACACGCAGTTTGTTGTGTATACCGTTATGCCATATCGTCTCCCAAAGCCGAAAAACCCTACAGCGTAGGTCAGAATGCAGGTCAGGTTCAGAGAGGCCCATCTCCAGAAGCGGTTTCCACATAGCCTGTTTGTCCAGCCTGTCGGCAAGTTTGTTGCCTGGGATGCTGACACGTCCTGGGGTCCACACAAACACCAGTGAACGGCAGGACCAGTCCAAGGCATAGATGGACTCCTGGACAGATGCCACCAAAGGATGGTGAGGGTAGCACTGGCCGATACCTTGGATGTTGTTCAAGGAGTCAGTACACAGAATAAACGAGTCCTCGGGGCATGAACAGATATATTGAAGTGCACAAGATACAGCCACCAGCTCTGCAGTGAATACACTGCAGCCACCAGGCAAGGAATGCTATTCAATATATCCTCCATGGACATACGTGAAGCCGACGTAAGCATCAACCATTGAGCCGTTTGTGTAAACCACTTTGTGGCTTTCGTACTTGTCAAGAATCTAGAGTAAGAGGCAGCGGAGATCTGTGGGTTAACTGAGTCCTTAGAGCCATGTGAAAGGTCCAGGTGAAGCTGCGGCCTAGGTGTACACCATAGAGGTGTACGTGAATTGACCTCAAGTATAGGTGGTAAAGGCAAGGACTCCAGTTCAGAAAGAAGGGATCGGACATGAACTGCAACTGGAAGCCCTGGCCTGGGCCAGCGATGCGGGAGATAAACCGCCGTGGGTGGGAAAAGGAGATGGTAATTTGGATGCTCAGGAGAACTACGAATGTGTGCAATGTAATGGCGAGCAGTTGTGCATACCTAACCTTCAATGGAGGGACTCCGGCCTCCACCAGGATGCTGGTCACCAGACTCATCCTAAAAGTTCGAGTCGCTAGGCGAACGCCACAGTGGTGCACTGGGTTGAGTAAACGCAACGCTGAGGGTGCCACCAAACCATAAACCAGACTCCCATAGTCAAGGCGGGACTAAACAAGGTCGCTGCAGAGCTGCAGCAGCGTAGAGCTATCTGCAGCCTAGTTGGTGTTGCTCAGACTGTGGAGGGTATTGAGGTGCTGCCAGCACTTCTGCTTAAGTTGACGAAGGTGAGGAAGCTAAGCCAATCTGACATTGGTAACCAGTCCTAAGAAATGATATGTCTCCACTACAGTGAGTGGATCATCATTAAAGTAAAATTCTGGTTCTGGATGAACGGTATGACTCAGACAGAAGTGCATAACAAACGCTTTGCGGTGGAAAACTGGAAACCGTGGGCTAAAGCCCATGACTGTGCCTTGTGGATGGCTCCCTGTAGGCGCTGCTCAGCAACACCAGTACTGGTGGAGCAGTATGAAATGCAGAAGTCCTCTGCATACAGAGAAGGTGAGACGGACGGCCCTACAGCTGCTGCTAGACCATTAATGGCCAGCAAAAATAGAGAGACACTCAATACAGAACCCTGCAGAACCCATTCTCCTGGATATGGGTGGGAACTATGGGATGCACCAACTTGGACACGGAAAGTACGAAGTGACAGGAAATTCTGGATAAAAATATGGAGTGGGCCTCGGAGACCCCACTCGTATAATGTGGCAACGATATGCTGTCGCCAGGTCGTGTCATACGCTTTTCATACATCAAAAAAGATGGCAACCAGGTGTTGGTGTCTGAAAGACACTGTTCGGATCGCAGGCTCCGGGACACAAGATTATCAGTGGTAGAGCGACCCTGGAGGAAGCCGCCCTGACATGGAGCCAGTAGGCCACGTGACTCCAGGACCCAACCCAACTGCCAACTCATACGTTCCAGCAGCTTACAAAGAACATTGGTGAGGCTGATGGGCCGATATCTATCCACATCAAGTGGGTTTTTACTGGGTTGGAGCACTGGAATAATGGTGCTCTCCCACCACTGCGATGGAAAGATGCCATCGCACCACATGTGGTTGAAGATGACGAGGAGATGTTACTTGTAGTCAGATGAGAGATGTTTAATCATCTGACTGTGGATCCGATCGGGTCCAGGAGCTGTGTTGGGGCAATGCGCAAGAGCACTGAGGAGCTCCCACTCTGTAAATGGGGCATTATAGGATTCAATGTGGCATGTAATGAACGAGTGGACTTTCCCTTCCAGCCGGCGTTTGAGAGGGTGAAAGACTGGG